>NC_041392.1:143623073-143647690 GCF_002162155.2 Triticum dicoccoides
AGACGCCCGACTGTGGCATTTCTCTTAAAGCCCTTTATGCGGTGTAGCTCAGACGCCCGACTGTGGCATTTCTTTTAAAGCCCTTTATGTGGTGTCGCTCAGACGCCCGACTGTGGCATTTCTCTTAAAGCCCTTTATGTGATGTCGCTCAGACGCCCGACTGTGGCATTGTTTGTTATTTCATACATTCTAATACTACTATGTTATTGCACTTTTATAAATAACTTGCTTGCACGCATCAGAGTTTTATTTATCTTTTGTGACTGACGTCATGAGCATAAAATATTTTCAGCACATCATTGTTATATTATACCTGTGTTCGTAATGTTTGCGAGTACATTCAAAGTACTCACTGGCTTGTCCCTGGCTATTGTCTTGGCCAGATTTTCTTGCACGGGAAGGAGCGACGCGATGACAGCCCCGGAACCTAAGCAACGATGATATCAGCCTCGTGAAGATAGGAGTTAGCCTGGTCAGCTGTTCCTGTGGGAATTGGAGTCCCATAGACACTGATGATCCACAAACCGCTTCCGCCATCAACCACTAGAAACCATTTGTTGTACTCACAGGCCAGAATGGTCTTGTACTACATATTTTGTATTTTGCTTGGAATTTCTGTATCAAGTTGGAGCCTCATCAGCTAACAGTAATCCTAGGGCTGATGAGCACGACGATCTTTTTCTGGAAATTTATACCCGGAAAAACCGGTCGTGACAAGAACCCTTTCTTTGCCTGATCCAATTTGAACTTCTCCAAAACTTTATCAAGGTATGTGCTTTGTGAAAGTCCAATTAAGCGTCTTGATCTATCTCTATAGATCTTGATGCCCAATATATAAGCAGCTTCACCGAGGTCTTTCATTGAAAAATTCTTATTCAAGTATCCTTTTATGCTATTCAGAAATTCAGTACCATTTCCGATCAACAATATGTCATCTACATATAATATCAGAAATGATACAGAGCTCCCACTCACTTTCTTGTAAATATAGGCTTCGCCAAAGGGAAACATTTACAATCGGCACGCCGGCCGAACACTCGGCTGGTCACGTCCATGCGCGTGCACTCCCAGCCATTCAAGGTCTGAAGCGTAAGGGTGGGGGCCCACCTTATCTTCTATCCTTTCTCTCACGCATCCACCTCTCTTTCTCTGTTCTTTTCTCTCTCTCTCACGCACCCATCTCTCTTTATCTGTACCTTTCTCTCTCCCACCGCGGACATGGTCTTAGGCGTTCTCCTCGTCGGTGGTCTCTCACCGAGTGCCACCGCCGTGGGCCTCCATCAGCGACCCCCTCCTCCGATCGACCTTGTCTCAACGTGGTGGAGCTGACGGGCGATGCATACGAGTCTTACCGGGAAAAACCCGCAACCTCGATGTGAGATGCTGGAAAGCTGCGACCGACACCTGTCGGCGCTGGAGAAGACACACCCTCAAACTCCCATGGTGCTACAGTTGGCACCCACCGTTGCTGGAACGGTGGTCTCCATTTTCTACAACTAGCGGCACCAAAAAAGCTGGAATAGTTGGGAATGCGAGCTGCATCCATGTTGATTTTTGCTGGAACTACGCTTGATTTTTGCTGGAACCGCAGTGAACTTTTGTTACATCCACCATGGTGGTGTTGGTCGAGACGACGGTGATGTTGCTTTCTTTCTGCAACCGTGTTTGAATTTTGCTGGAACCGAAGACAACTTTTGCTACAATCCACCATGGTGGTGTTGGTCGCGGCGGCGGCGACGTTTTGTTTTGCTGCAACCGTTTCGGAGTTTGCTACTAGTGGAGGTTTCATTTGCTACTACTGGAGCTTCAACGAGGACGACGATGAGGCTGCGATGGCGAGGTTGCAACAACGAGGCTATGGCGAGAAGGTTGCAAGCTGCAATGGCGAGGCTGCTATCGGTGACGACGAGGCTATGATGGTGAGGCTGCTACCCGATGACGGCAAGGTAGCAACCTGCAATGGTGAGGTGGTTTTTTTTGCTGCAACAGTCATCGGATTTTGCTACCAGCGGCGGAGGATTTAGCTACATCCGTCCTGTTGGAGCTGCAACTCCGCGACGGCGGGGACCTTTTTTGTTGCAACAGTCGTCAGATTTTGCTACCACCGGCGAAGGATTTTGCTACATCCATTCAAAATGTCGTTTACTGGTAGCCGTCTGAAATCCCGTGCAGCGAGCGTCGACAGCGAGTGGCGGCGGTGGTGCATCGTGGTGTTGCATCAATGGAGCATCAACAGCGGGAGTTGCAATGGATCTCGCCGGAGTTGCAACCAGTCGGGGCGGAGCTGCAACCGAAATCGAAGAGCGGGGAAGTTTCTTCGGCGAGCAGCGGAGGGCTGCGGGGCATCGGAGTGCGAGCGGCGGCAGCCGTTTTCCCCTCGCGGAGCTGCACACGGGAGGCTATGGCGTGTGGGGGCAGAGGTGGGGTTTTTTTCCTGAGATTCGGTGGGAGGTAGAAGACGAGTCAAGAAGGGGGAGAGAGCCAGATCGGACGACAAATAGAGGTCAGATCGAACGACTGTGGCTGGACCAGCCCAAAACTAGCGCCGGCGCCTAGCGTCGCCCTTCGCCAAAAGTCTGTATAAAACCATATGCTTTGTTCACACTATCAAAGCGTATATTCCAACTCCAAGAGGCTTGCACCAGTCCATAAATGGATCGCTGGAGCTTGCACACTTTGTTAGCACCTTTTGGATCGACAAAACCTTCTGGTTGCATCATATACAACTCTTTTTTAAGATATCCATTAAGGAATGCAGTTTTGACATCCATTTGCCAAATTTCATAATCATAAAATGCGGCAATTGCTAACATGATTCGGACGGACTTAAGCATCGCTACGGGTGAGATGGTCTCATCGTAATCAACTCTGAACTTGTCGAAAACCTTTTGCAAACAGTCGAGCTTTGTCGATAGTAACATTACCGTCAGCGTCAGTCTTCTTCTTGAAGACTCATTTATTCTCTATGGCCTGCCGACCATCGGGCAAGTCAACCAAAGTCCACAATTTGTTCTCATACATGGATGCCATCTCAGATTTCATGGCCTCAAGCCATTTTGCGGAATCTAGGCTCATCATCGCTTCCTCATAGTTCATAGGTTCGTCATGGTCAAGTAACATGACCTCTAGAATAGGATTACCGTACCACTCTGGTGCGGATCTTACTCTAGTTGACCTACGAGGTCCGGTAGTAACTTGATCAGAAGTTTCATGATCATCATCATTAGCTTCCTCGCTTACTGGTGTAGGAATCACCGGAACTGATTCCATTGATGAACTACTTTACGATAAGGGAGCAGGTACAATTACCTCATCAAGTTCTACTTTCCTCCCACTCACTTCTTTCGAGAGAAACTCCTTCTCTAAAAAGGATCCATTCTTAGCAACGAATATCTTGCCTTCGGATCTGTGATAGAAGGTGTACCCAACAGTCTCCTTTGGGTATCCTATGAAGAAACATTTCTCGATTTGGGTTCGAGCTTATCAGGTTGAAGCTTTTTCACATAAGCATCGCAGCCCTAAACTTTAAGAAACAACAACTTGGGTTTCTTGACAAACCACACTTCATAAGGTGTCGTCTCAACGGATTTAGATGGTGCCCTATTTAACGTGAATGCATCCGTCTCTAAAGCATAACCCCAAAACGATAGCGGTAAATCAGTAAGAGACATCACAGATCGCACCATATCTAGTAAAGTACGATTACGACGTTCGGACACACCATTACGCTGTGGTGTTCTGGGTGGCGTGAGTTGCGAAACTATTTCGCATTGTTTTAAATGAAGACCAAACTCGTAACTCAAATATTCTCCTCCATGGTCAGATCGTAGAAACTTTATTTTCTTGTTACGATGATGTTCCACTTCACTCTGAAATTCTTTGAACTTTTCAAATGTTTCAGACTTATGTTTCATTAAGTAGATATACCCATATTTGCTCAAATCATCTGTGAAGGTGAGAAAATAACGATATCCGTCGTGAGCCTCAATGTTCATTGGACCACATACATCAGTATGTATGATTTCCAATAACTCTGTTTCTTGCTCCATTGTTCCGCAGAACGGAGTTTTAGTCATCTTGCCCATGGGGCATGGTTCGCAAGTACCAAGTGATTCATAATCAAGTGATTCCAGAAGTCCATCAGAATGGAGTTTCTTCATCCGCTTTACACCAATATGACCCAAATGATAATGCCACAAATAAGTTGCACTATCATTATCAACTCTGCATCTTTTGGCTTCAATACTATGAACATGTGTATCACTACTATCAAGATTTAGTAAAAATAGACCGCTTGTCAAGGGTGCATGACCATAAAAGATATTACTCATATAAATATAACAAGAATTGTTATATGATTTAAATGAATAACCGTATTGCATCAAACAAGATCCAGACATAATGTCCATGCTCAACGCTGGCACCAAATAATAATTATTTGGGTTTAAAACTAATCCCGAAGGTAGATGTAGAGGTAGCGTGCCGACGGCGATCACATCGACTTTGGAACTATTTCCCACGCGCATCGTCACCTCGTCCTTAGCCAATCTTCGCTTAATCCGTAGCCCCTATTTCGAGTTGCAAATATTAGCAACAGAACCAGTATCAAATACCCAGGCGCTACTGTGAGCATTAGTAAGGTACACATCAATAACATGTATATCAAATATACCTTTCACTTTGCCATCCTTCTTCTCCGCCAAATACTTGGGGCAGTTCCGCTTCCAGTGACCAGTCCCTTTGCAGTAGAAACACTCAATCTCAGGCTTAAGTCCAGACTTGGGTTTCTTCACTTGAGCAGCAACTGGCTTGCTATTCTTCTTGAAGTTTCCCTTCTTCTCTTTACCCTTTTTCTTGAAACTGGTGGTCTTATTGACCATCAACACTTGATGCTCCTTCTTGATTTCTACCTCCGCAACTTTTAGCATTGCGAAGAGCTCAGGAATTGTCTTATCCATCCCTTGCATATTATAGTTCATCACGAAGCTCTTGTAGCTTGGTGGCAGTGATCGAAGAACTCTGTCAATGACACTATCATCAGGAAGATTGACTCACAGCCGAGTCAAGTGGTTGTGGTACCCAAACATTCTGAGTATATGTTCACTGACAGAACTATTCTCCTCCATTTTGCAGCTGTAGAACTTATTGGAGACTTCATATCTCTCAATCCGGGCATTTGCTTGAAATATTAACTTCAACTCTTGGAACATCTCATATGCTCCATGACGTTCAAAACGTCGTTGAAGTCCCGGTTCTAAGCCGTAAAGCATGGCACACTGAACTATCGAGTAGTCATCAGCTTTGCTCTGCCAGGTGTTCACAACATCTGGCGTTGCTCCTGCAGCGGGTTTGTCACCTAGGGGTGCTTCCAGGACGTAATTCTTCTGTGCAACAATGAGGATAATCCTCAAGTTATGGACCCAGTCCGTGTAGTTGCTACCATCATCTTTCAACTTAGCTTTCTCTAGGAACGCATTAAAATTCAACAGAACAACAGCACAAGCCATCTATCTACAACAACATAGACATGCAAAATACTATCAGGTACTAAGTTCATGATAAATTAAAGTTCAATTAATCAAATTACTTAAGAACTCCCACTTAGATAGACATCCCTGTAATCATCTAAGTGATCACGTGACCCATATCAACTAAACCATGTCCGATCATCACGTGAGATGGAGTATTTTTCAATGAACATCACTATGTTGATCATATCTACTATATGATTCACGCTCGACCTTTCGGTCTCAGTGTTCCGAGGCCATATTTGCATATGCTAGGCTCGTCAAGTTTAACTCGAGTATTCTGCGTGTGCAAAACTGGCTTGCACCAGTTGTATGTGAACGTCGAGCTGATCACACCCGATTATCATGTGGTGTCTCAGCACGACAACTTTAGCAACGGTGTATACTCAGGGAGAACACTTATACCTTGAAATTTAGTGAGAGATCATCTTATAATGCTACCGCCGAACTAAGCAAAATAAGATGCATAAAGGATAAACATCACATGCAATCAATATAAGTGATATGATATGGCCATCATCATCTTGTGCCTTTGATCTCCATCTCCAAAGCACCGTCATGATCACCACCGTCACCGGCTTGACACCTTGATCCCCATCGAAGCATCGTTGTCGTCTCGCCAACTATTGCTTCTACGACTATCGCTACCGCTTAGTGATAAAGTAAAGCAATTACATGGCGATTGCATTTCATACATTAAAGCGACAACCATATAGCTCCTGCCAGTTGCCGATAGCTGTGTTACAAAACATGATCATGTCATACAATAAAATTTAGCATCATGTCTTGACCATATCACATCACAACATGCCCTGCAAAAACAAGTTAGACGTCCTCTACTTTGTTGTTGCAAGTTTTACGTGGCTGCTATGGGCTGAGCAAGAACCGTTCTTACCCACGTATCAAAAAAACCACAACGCGGTATAGTGATTGCTTTTTGATCTTCAACAATAACTCTGTTCATTGAATCCGATTCAACTGAAGTTGGAGAAACTGACACCCACCAGCCACCTGTGTGCGAAGCACGTCGGTAGACCCAGTCTCGCGTAAGCGTACGTGTAATGTCGGTCTGGGCCGCTTCATCCAACAATACCGCCGAATCAAGAATCAACTAGTGATAGCAAGCAATATGTATATACCCACTCCCACAACTCCTTTGTGTTCCACTCGTGCATATAACATCTATGCATAAACCTGGCTCTGATACCACTGTTGGGTGACGCAGTACATTCAAAAAATTTCCTACGCACACGCAAGATCTATCATGGTGATGCATAGAAACGAGAGGGGAAGAGTGTTGTCCACGTACCCTCGTAGACCATAAGCAGAAGCGTTACGACAACGCAGTTGATGTAGTCGTACGTCTTCACGATTCGACCGATCCTAGTATCGGAAGTACGGCACCTCTGCGATCTACACATGTTCGGCTTGGTGACGTCCCACGAACTCTCGATCCAGCTGAGTGTCAAGGGAGAGCTTTGTCAGCACGACGGCTGATGACGGTGATGATGAAGCTACCGGCGCAGGGCTTCACCTAAGCACTATGATGATATGACCGAGGTGGATTATGGTGGAGGGGGGCACCGCACACGGCTAAGAGATCAATGATCAACTTGTGTGTTCTATGGTGCCCCTACCCCCATATATAAAGGAGCAAGGGAGGAGGCCGGCCGGCCCCTGGGGCACGCCAAGGAGGGGAGGAGTCCTCCTCCTAGTAGGAGTAGGACTCCCCCTTTCCTAGTCCAACTAGGAGGAGGAAGGGGGAGGAAGGAGAGGGAGAGAGAGAGGGAAACAGGGGGCGCCGCTCCCCTCCTTGTCCAATTCGGACTCCTCAAGGGGGGCAGCCCTAAGGCACCCTCCTCTCTCTCTCTCACACAAGGCCCATGTTGACCCATTAGATCCCACGGGGGTTCCGATAACCCCCCGACACTCCCATAATTATCCGGTGACCCCCGGAACTCATCCGGTGTCCGAATATAGTCATCCAATATGCCAATCTTTATGTCTCGACCATTTCGAGACTCCTCGTCATGTGCATGATCATATCCGAGACTCCGAACTATCTTCGGTACATCAAAACACATAAACTCATAATACTAATCGTCACCAAACGTTAAGCGTGCGGACCCTACGGGTTCAAGAACTATGTAGACATGACCGAGACACGTCTCCGGTCAATAACCATTAGCGGAACTTGGATGTTCATATTGGCTCCCACATATTCTACGAAGATCTTTATCGATCAAACCGCATAACGATATACGTTGTTCCCTTTGTCATCGGTATGTTACTTGCCCGAGATTCGATCGTCGGTATCTCAATACCTAATTCAATCTCGTTACCGGCAAGTCTCTTTACTTGTTCTGTAATGCATCACCCCGTAACTAACTCATTAGTCACATTGCTTGCAAGGCTTATGTTGATGTGCATTACTGAGAGGGCCCAGAGATACCTCTCCGATACTCATAGTGACAAATCCTAATCTGTATCTATGCCAACTCAACAAACACCATCGGAGACACCCATAGAGCATCTTTATAGTTACCCAGTTACGTTGTGACGTTTGATAGCACACTAAGTGTTCCTCCGGTATTCAGGAGTTGCATGATCTCATAGTCATAGGAACATGTATAAGTTATGAAGAAAGCAATAGCAACAAACTTAACGATCATCGTGCTAAGCTAACGGATGGGTCAAGTCAATCACATCATTCTCTAATGATGTGATCCCGTTAATCAAATGACACTCATGTCCATGGTTAGGAAACATAACCATCATTGATTCAACGAGCTAGTCAAGTTGAGGCATACTAGTGACTTTCTGTTTGTCTATGTATTCACACATGTACTAAGTTTCTGGTTAATACAATTCTAGCATGAATAATAAACATTTATCATGATATAAGGAAATATAAATAACAACTTTATTATTGCCTCTAGGGCATATTTCCTTCAGAAACTTCCACAGAAACCATCACCACAACAAGAAAACCTCCATCGCGCCATGGCGTTTGGCCTCGGGTGGGACCAGGCTCTGCAGGAGATCTTCTTCGGTGATAACAAGAAGCTCTCCTACGCGCATGAGGTCAGCACCTGGTATAGCGGTGTTGCAATCCTACAGAATCATGCACGCGCGGTGAGGGTCTGCGCCACGACGGAGGAGAGGTCACCATTTCCATACCTCCACCACCCACTCATCGAGAACTTGGTCTGGATGATGGAGAAGGCTAGGGATTCTCCGAATCCATTCCAGCGCTCTTGCTGGTACATGTACTAGAACTGCAAGCAACTCCACCTGGTGGACTACGAGGTCGCGAGGGTGGTGCAAGTGGTGCCCCTCGCTCTGATGGAGAAGGAGCCGCCGTAATTGGAGCAGTAGCAGCGGACGCAGAAGGTCAAGATTGACACAAGCAACAGGAGGAAGAAGAAGAAGCAGCTCTGCATCCAGGGCCAGTTTATCGATCACTACATCTTCATAAGCTGTAGCAAGAGTGAGTTTGATGCATCACCTAGGTCTTACAGATGGTGTAATCAGTTTATGCCTGAAGATCTGAACCAATATACAGATTCAATTAGTTTGGAAACTTAATTGTGTGTTTGTGTCTGAAGAACTATGTGTGTATGTGTTTGAAACTCCTATATCTATCTATCTATCTATCTATCTACCAGTTTGAATGTTTGAAGTTAGGTACCTTTAGATTGTCTAAACTTTATGTAAAATTGTCTAGCTATCTTGTTGAACTATGTTAGCTAACTATCTGAACTTTATGTAAAGCGACTCCGAATATTGTCTCAAGTACTGCAAATTCCTCGGAATATTGTAAGATAGTTAGGTAAATAAATGTCACAATTTGGCAAGATGCTCATATTAGTTGAAAGTCAGTAAGGCTTGTAGTGTGGTGTTCAGGGGTTTACTGAATTCATTTTAACTGAATGTTAGTAGTGTTAACTGAAGATAAAATGTGTGCTCTAGGTGTCAATGCAAAGAACAGGCCTAAAGTTTATTCAGCCAGTTTACTATGGAATTATGTAATAGCGAGTTTCTTCTAGCTAAGTATAGGTCCTTCAAGCCATTATGTTCCATAGTTCCATAATTTGATTGAAAAAAGTCTGAACATTGCAAGTTAGGTACACTTGCAGTCTTTAATCAACACAACATTGAAACCAGTTTGAACATTAAATTGAGCGCAACTGCTAACACCCGACGTCAGTCAAATAACTTAAAACGATGTACACCGACTCACTTCTTTTGTGGTCAACTTGTCCACTGCAACACTCAACCCAAATTTATATCATCTACCCACTACACAATACCCCGCAAATTCAGTAGTGGTGTTAGTAACATTCAGTGCACAAGAATAATTCAAATGTAAACTACATCTATCATCCAGTACACTAACTAACGCTAGAATAATTCACCATTGGAAGGCACCCAATTAGATAAAGTGAAAATCTATTTTCAGAACCCTACAATTCAGTCAAACAGGACATGAACATTCAGTTAAATCAAAACCCTAAATTCAACATTTCAGTGAATCCAGTCAAACAGCAACAACAACAACAACATTTAGCTAATTCAGTCAAACAACAAAAACAACATTAAGTTAATTCAAGTTTCAGAAACATCATGAACCCTGAATCAGCAAACCCCAGTTTCCAAATCTAAAGCCCTAAAATTCCAGCAACGAAATTTGCTAATCGAGACAGGCATGCAGCTCAAGTAGGGGGCAGACCAAATGTTATATTTATTATTATGGAAATCTGTGAAGTAAACTATATGCAATGTTTCATATTTGTAAAAAGTTGGCTGCCAGCCAGGCGGGGGCGGACCAAATGCGTGGGCCGCACCGGCACCGCATCAACAAAAGAGGTCGGACGACGCCACTTTGCCCGACCCAACGGACAAAATCCAGACAAAATCAGACGTCCGTTTGGGGTTGCCCGTTGGAGTTGGCCTGATGAGATGCTTCACGTTCTCATATGCTCACCATCTCATATTTTAGATGGTAAAGGTTCCATTAATCCATGGAAGTCCATTTGTTTGAGCCGAGCTTACAAGTAAAACTGAAGAAATAAGAAATGTGCAATAACTAAAACACTTCAAAGTTTTAGATGTTAATCATGAAAATTATACCATCAAATGAACAACCACCATTTGTAAATTAAGTATTTGTATCTGAAATCAAATGGGTGCAATGCCAGAATGTCACACGCGAGGGCCAACAAACCAGAGCACCTAGCGAGGGTGAAAGCGTTACAGAAATTTGACCTTAGATTTTGGATTTCTCAAATTTGCTATGCGGTCCTAGACTTCTAAGATAAGCCTCGTGAACTAAAAATAATGGTTTATGAGGGTTCCATCTTTTTATTCTTGGCCGTGGGTAATCCTCCTTTAAAAAATCTTCTTATTCTTGAAGCAATGCTAAAGCTTTGTCTTTTCATTAAGTGAGCAAGGAGTAAAGAGCATGTACAAGGTCAAATTCAAAATAGACCAAACAGACGACTGCCCCTAAATGTTTCGCCCCAATGATACATCACAACCTAGCCTCTCTCTTTATATTTCCAAATAAAGCTATAGGCAAAGATGCAAAATTGCGGAAAAGTTGAGGATTCCTCATTCCAATCTCCCATGACGCAAGCTTAAGAAGATAAGCCAGGGTACTGTTTGGTCACTCATTTGACTTGACCTCTTCGGTCCACCAAGTGTGGGTGGAGTCGAATGTTGCCAATTTCCAGGGTCAAGGTCCTCTGTCTTTGATCATGCAGCAAATTATTTTTGTATATCGACATTGGAATAGGATGTGCGTCGGGCTCTCAGGTGACATTTGCAAAGCTGGCAAAGGTAGGACATCCTCTGTTTTGCAATTTGTCATTTTCCAATCATATAAAATTGATTTTGAAGGTGCCCAAGATTTCACTATTTTTGTCTTGATCAAAGAGGAAGTCAAACCAAGAAACTAGACATTGTATGCTGAGGGAGTGGATCAGCAAGTATTGGAGGCGAGCTTCGAAATGCAACGATATAAAAATTCTCGGATGTGCTCCGTGGATAACCCATAAGTCAAGCGCGTACTTTCTAGGTTACCGTGCAGAGCACGTGCAACTTACCAGTCAATCTGAGCATGCGCTCGTGCCGTGTGTCACCAATGACCCTAGGAAAGAGAGAATCGTCCACGGTTGCCAGCCCGTGCCGTGTGCCACCAATGACCCTGGGAAAGAGAGAATCTAGTCCGTGGTTGCCAAGGCTCGATCGAGACGAACACGAGTGTATGTGCCTCTTGCAACCTTCTCGAAAGTCCAAAAATTTCAAGTGTATCCCAAGTCCTGTAGTGGACACACGTCTGTAGCATCTCTAAAGCCATAAATCTAGGCTTGACTGTGATTACCACCATCATGTTTTGTCAAGCTCAAAACTTCATTTAGGTCGCAAAATATTACCCAAGGAATGTTACTAAGTGAAGCCAAACCTTCTAGTGCACCCTAGGTTTTATATCTTGCAAACACTTTTGTACCTCTACATCGTCACACGCCAAACAACAGATCCCAATCCTTCAACTTTCATGTTAATATGATACTGCGAGTAGTTTAAAACTTCTAATTTTATTTCTTTATTCAAAAACAAACAAAGACATTTGCTTCGACCTGAACTAGCAACAACAAAACAACTATCATATCCTAACGAGGCTGTAAGAGCTTCTACTCTAGTTTTACCAATTTGAGTCTCCACAACTCCTAACACCTCCGAGCAAACTAACTCATGAATTCGCGAAGTTCTCGGACTATCACGGCATCACCTGCACAATGACAGTTCCAATTCAAAAGACTCATTGGGTCTCGCGGCGCTCCACCTGGGAGACCGCGTTTGTTGAACTATTTTATGTCCCTTCTGAATTTTTTCTTCGCCGTCCTCGTATCAATGTTCTTCCCTGATGATGTAGAATATTGGCCGAGGTTCTTCTTGCTGCTTGTCTTAGAGTTCATTTCTTCTCGAGGGCTGGGGTTTGTGTTAATTGACTTGGTCTGCCTGCCCTTGGCCATGTCCACATATGTCTATTCCTCCACGTCCAGCCACCAGATCAACTCCAGCGGCCAAGTCACCACGAACATGTCGTTTGACCCTCGTTTGTCAGGCCCAGGCTCATCAACATGCTCTCAAGTTCTTCCTCCATCGTACCAGTGGATGAAAAATCCAATACCAGATGCCATCGCTAGTGATACTCGTGAACAAAACAAGAGAACCCTAGATGCAACTATAACCCGCCTGCGCCGCATAGATTCCAAGGTCGGGCAGTGGTGCATTGACCGCCCCATGATCGGTCCGAGATATGTTTGTGGTGAGGAACTAGTGGGGCGCTAGGGGAAAAATAGACTCAACTCCGACGAACCGAGGTAGATCAGGGTGCGGGTGAGGTTCCTTCACTCATGAGGTGCGACTAAACTTCCCACCACCTTGTTATGACAACCCACGTGGGGCTTTGAGATTATAGGAATTATTTCACATATGGGCCCTACGCCCATCTATAATTCAACACGAACTAGCAACTGTAATATAGCTGGCCCATAAAAACTCACTCCAGCACTTGTACGTGGAGGCAATATTTCATATTCGGCGCCTTAAGCGTCCCTTCCCCTGCCGGCCCATTTGTGTTTTTTTTCCTTTTTCTGTTAAACTTTAAAAAACAAGCAAGCATCGGGAGTCAAACTTGCAACCTATTCCATCAGTTCTAATAGCAATAACCAACTAGAAAACCTCATCGGGTGTGCCCATTTACTTCCTTTTCTTCTTTTCTTCTGTTCAGGGTTCGCTGCTTCGTTTTCTAGGCGGTTTATATTGCATTTTTTTTTCTTTTTTCTTGTTTTTGTTCTTTTTATTTTTTAAATGCGTGAAAATTTAGCAAATATGGAAGTTTCAATTCATGATCTTTTTTCAAATTCACACACTTTCCTTGAAAATTTGCTTTTTGGCAAATTTGATGAACATTTTCCAAAATTGATGAACTTTTCTTCAAAATGGATGAACTTTTTTCCCAAAATTGATGAACCTTCTTTCGATTCGATGAACTTTTCCCAAATCTGATGAAGATTTTTTTCAAAACCGTTGAACTGTTTTGAAAATCAATGATTTTTTTCCAAAAAGATGAAGTTTTGTCAAATTTGTGAACTTTTCTGAAAAATTGACGAACATTTTCAAATGCATGAACTTTTTCTCAAATCCATGATTTTTTTCTCAAATTCTTGAACTTTTATTCTTAAAAATTGAAAAAGTTCACCGATTTTGAGAACCGTTGGCCATGTAATACAGTAGTTTTTTTTCTAATATTTGAGGCAAGTAGTACACAAGTTTTACTGTTTTTTTTAGAGGGATGCCCATGGGGCGTATTTTATTAATCAAATGAGAGTTACGTCAACCAAAAGGTCTGAAAGAATAAAGCTAGGAGGATCGTCATCCCAATCCACCTCTACTCTAGAATCATAGAAAAGCCTAGCTAAATTATGCGCCGCTCGATTAGCATCCCTTCGACAATGTGAGAACTTCACTGATCCAATATCCCGGACTTTGAAAAATCAGTCCGCCAATATTGCGGTGTATGGGCTCCAGACTTCAAATGGTTCCCTTCCATTAACTCAAGTGAATCAGATTCCAGGATAATATTAGAACAGCCAAGGTCCTGCAGCAAAGCAAGACCTCTCCGTAATGCAATGGCTTCAGCGGTAGTGCTATTCAAAACATTTGAAAAAAGCGATGTACGGTCAGGCATTGCTTCCCCATTAGAGTTGCGAAGAATTGCCGTTGTAGCTCCAGAACCATCATCAAAGTATGTAGCATCTACATTCATCTTATACATATGATTTTGTGCGTATCAGCAGTAACTGGAGACTTAGCAAAATTCAATGTGTTCTTGGTGGGCGGCGGGGAAATGTACCACGCACCCACACTTAAAGACTCTTTGAAACCCAAGTTGCTAGAGTTAGAGGGTGTTTGGATACGTTTTGGTCTTATGACTAAAAGTAGTGAGACTAAAACTTGCTAGCTCCACCCATGCTTGGATCCAAATACTAAAGAGACTAAAATCAAGTTAATAAGCATTTATTATTCTCCAAACCCTTCAATCTAGAACTCGCTTGTGTTAAAGGAGAGGAGTTAAATGAGGAGAGAGAGGACTAATCCATATTTTAGTAAGGGTACCTCTGACTAAAACATTTTAGTCTCAAGACTAGTTTTAATCTCTCTTTAGTCAGGAGTGCTTGAAACTTTAGCCTCTTAAAGAGATTATTTTTAGTGAGACTAAAATAAGTCCCTTTGCATCCCATCGATAAACTTTCCTTGATTATCTCCATCAAGCCCAGAGACATCCATATCTGTATCTCCTTAGTTTTCTTGTTTTGCGGGGAAGCTCACTGCAGGTTATAGGAGGTGGTACTATTGGGCCGCGGCCTGCAAAGCTAGCGAGCGCCAAAGGAGCTCCCGTGCAGGGCATCCTCATCAGTGCAACATCACGGCTGAGTTATGATTCAGAGCTCTTCTTCTGCTTCCTCTACGTGACCGACGATGTGCTCACCGACACGGGCCCGATTGAAGGGTCGTGCAGTTGTTTTGATGGGTACCGGTCGACATGCAAATAAGGATAAAAATACAAAACAAACCTTGAACTTGAGAGCATAGTGCTGGTGGTCTGGTGGTGGCGATCAGGAGCACATAGCGGTGGGGTGGAGGGAGTTTGGTGTGGGGTGAAGAAATGGAATGGAAGGGAGGGCTTATCAAACTAGAGTAGCTCGAGAGGAGTCATTCACTCCGGCCAACGGGGGCGGTGGCGCAGTGAAGGAGAGATTGGACCGAAGCGGCGTGCGGGGAATTCCGCGTGCGTGTTGAGTTCGAGGCCACTTTGCCATCAACAGAGCGAGTAGTAATGGCCGCTCCCACTGCCATGAGAACGGGTTTGCCTCAGTTGGGCATTTGGGGGCACTCAAGAAGACAAGGGGCGCATGGAGTGGTCGCGCAGGGCCTCACGCTCAGGGTATGGGCAGCCAAAGCATCTCGTAGGCTATATAGCCTGCGTGTAGGTTTTTAGGTGGTGACAGGGGTCGATACCGCACTTCACACGATACCATGATAGCACGTCTTAAATTTTAAATTTGCAAGTTTTTCAAAATGAAAAAAAATGTGTAGTTTGTGGTTCCGTCCTTCTGCAAAATAGTGCTACTGCTACCGAATTTGCATAGGAGCACTCGGCGACTACGCACACTGAAATCTACCCATCAATTCTCATCGGGATCCGCAATCCCTATATTAACTGATTTGTATTCAAAGTTTCTTAGTCAAAGTATTTGTCGAGCACTGCTATGTATGTCCATACCACAGTTCATGCGCTTTTCTGTCCTTGAGGGCTATTTCCTCAACCATCCATCAGTCTTTAATACACAGGCTCCTCCCCAACGGCACTGAAGTCCTTAGTCCTTTGTCCCCAAATAACGGGCTATGTATTTCCAATATGTATGTAATCTTGTTTTATGTCAATCATCCCCCGAGCTTACTCCTTCTTACCCAAAATGCCTATTTGGAATTTTAATAACAAATGAACTTATTAATGCACACACAAATTGCAGACAAAGTCACGCGTGGCAATAATTTCTTTTTTTTGAGGATAACCCAACTGGGTCAAAACCAGCTAGTTACAGACTTACAGTCATTAAGAAGGATCTCCTTGAGGTCCTCAGGGCCTGAACCCAGCTGGAGAAAGTCACCCGCTTTCCTAGCTTGGACAGCCAGCCAGTCGGCGGCCTTGTTCTGGCTTCTCTTGACCCATCCAATACTGTATGATCTGAATCCGTTCAGTACTGCGGTGATATCTGCCATTATTGGGAATAGGCGAGACTTGTTTATAGAACCCGGGGCCAGCGATCTTGCTAGTGTTTGACAGTCCACCTCAACCTGGAGCGCACCGTTGAAGTATTTGGCCAACTCCCAGAGGCCATGCAGTAGCGCAAGGCTTTCAGCTTCCTCCACTGTTTCGCACTGTCCCAGGTTGCAACCCATCGTCAGGTATATCAGTCCCTGATTATTCCTGGCAATGACCCCTCCCACGCTCAGACCTGACAAAACCTCATATGCCGCGTCTGTATTTAGTTTAACCACCCCGGGCGGCGGGGGAGCCCATTTATCTGAGATCGCTACTGACACTGCTTGGGTCTGTTCTTCAAATAGATTCTGACAGTAGATACTAACGTCAGTACTGGTTTTGTCTTGAGAAGCTTTCACTTCCTGTTCATACTTAACCAGGAAAGCTGCTGATCTCGATATCGATTCCTTTCCATTCCCATGAATTATATTATCTCGGAGGAACCAAGCACGCCATAGTAGCAGTAAGATTTTGTTTCGTTCGTCTACTTCACAAGCATTCAGAAGACTTTGAAGCCAATCCTGACCAGTATACCAAAATGCTTTCTCCTTTGGTAACTTCCAATGTGTTCGCATCTCTTGACGGAGTGCTCTGCTCTTAGTACATGACACCACCGCATGGTATTCGCTCTCCTCTGTTACGCCGCAGATGTCACATACCCTGTCTGGCCAGAGTGCGTTTGCACTTATTTGCTTTGGTAGCCAGGGTTTTTGTTGCTACTCTCCATGCGAAAAATTTTATCCTCTCCGGAACTCGTGCTTTCCAAATGGCGTCCCATATGCTCCGATTGTCCACGCTTGCTGATGAGCTAGATGTTTGGGGGCCTGTTCCTCTGTCCATCATGGCAAGTTTGTAAGCACTCCGTACAGTGAAGATCCCATTTTTTTCGTAATGCCAGGCCACACAGTCTTCTACCTCCCGTTGTGGAATTTTAATTTTGAGAATTTCAGTGGCGTCAAAAGGGCTAAAGATCCGATGGATGAGATCCTGGTTCCAGCTCCTAGAGATGGGATTTATGAGTTGATTTACCCATCTGATCCTCGATCTGCCAATGAGATCCGCCACTTTAAGTCCTTCATTTCTTGGTATCCATTGGTCCCTCTGAACCTGAATGCTCTTTCCGTTTCCAACACGCCAAATGAGGCCTTTCTTGAAGAGTTCAAGTCCAAATTCAATGCCTCTCCAAGTCTGCGATGCGTCTGATGCAAAGACCGTGTCCAGTAGATCCCCCTTAGGGTAGTATTTGGATTTGAGCACTTTGGCACAAAGGCTTTCGGGTTTCTGGATCAATCTCCATCCTTGTCTAGCTAGTAAGGCTTGGTTAAACATGTGCATGTCTCTAAAACCAATTCCCCCACCCCTTTTTGGTTTAGTCATCTTATCCCAAGCCATCCAGTGGACCTTTCGGTGCCCCTCATCCTCTCCCCACCAGAATTCTCTTATTAGTTTTTCGTACTTCTCACAGAAACCAATGGACATCTTGAACGCCCATGGTAAAGGTTGGCAGGGCTTGGACGATCGATTTTACATACACTTCCTTCGCAGCATAGGACATATGTCTGCCTGATCCATTGTTGCATCTCTTCATGAACCTATCCATTATGGGTTGGAACTTCTCGTCTTTCATTCTGCCATCCGATGTTGGTAGGCCCAAATACTTGCTTTCAAAAGTAGATGTCTCCACCTCAAGAACCCTTTTAATTTCCTCTTGTGTCGTCTGCGAGCATTCTTCTGAAAAAAGTATCGAGCATTTGTGTGTGCTTAAGAGTTGTCCTGTACCTTCCTGGAAGACATTAATTGTTTGCTTTACCTCCTTCGCTTGTTCTGTCGAGGCTTTAAAAAACAGTAAGCTATCGTCAGCAAACATCAAGTTTGAGATACCTGGGCTTCCTCGAGCGACCTTGATTGGCATAATATTTCCATTTGCGACCTTTTTCTGCAGGATACGGTTCAGCCCTTCTGCCACAAACAGGAACAAATAAGGACTCAGCGGGTCCCCTTGTCTTAAGCCTCTTGATGGTTCAAACTTAGTCCAACAATTCACCGTTGAATTTCACTGCATATCGCACAGATTTGACGCACACCATCACCCAAGTTATCCATTTTTTACTGAAGCCATACTTAATTAGTACCCCTTCTACGAAAGTCCAATCCACTCTGTCATATGCCTTTCCGAGGTCAAGCTTGTATGCACAGAACGTGTTCTGTGGGTGCTTGCTATGCTGGATTTTATGAAAACACTCGAAGGCGATGAGGGCGTTATCTGTAATCATCCGTCCCGGGATGAATGCACTCTGCGACTCCGAAATGAGTTCATCCAGGATAGGGCGCAGACGGTTTACCAAGCACTTCGAAATCACCTTATATATAACATTGCACAAGCTGATGGGACGGAAGTCTTTCAGACTTTTCGGATCATTGCCTTTTGGAATTAGAACGATGACAGTATCATTCAGCCCCTCCGGCATTACACCATCCAGGAAGAATTTCTTAACAGCCGTCACCACTTCTCCCTTCAAGATCCCCCAATTTCTTTGGTAAAAGCGTGCATGAAAGCCATCCGGCCCTGGTGCTTTTAGGGGTTCTATCTGGAACAGCGCATCACCTATTTCTTTCTCCGTGAATTCTTTCACAAGATTCTCATTCATCCCATTTGTAACCAACCCATCAAACAGCCCCAGGAGTTCATGAGGGTCAACCTTCCTGTCTGTCGTAAACAGTCCTTTAAAGAAATTCGTTGACAATTTATGAAGGTCCTCTTTTTGTTCTACCCATTGGCCATTCTCATTCATTAATTTGGTGATGATATTTTGTTTCCTTCTCCATGTTGCTTGGCGGTGGAACCACTCTGTATTTCTATCCCCTTCACGGAGATAAGTTGCTCTGGACCGTTGGCGCCAAAGGATCTCCTCCCGGAGTAGCAGCTCATCCAACTCCTTTGTATGCCGACTGATCTCACTGTCATTTGCGAGGCTTATTGGTTTGTTCATTAGAACCTGCAGCTTGTCCCGAAGCTTGCAAATTTTCTGTCTGACCGATCCAATATTCTCCGCGCTCCATTTGCTCAGATTTTGTTGCATATTCAGCAGCTTCACCCGAATTTCTTGTAGGCTTGTGGCTGGACCGTTACTCTTCCAACTGTCTTCCACTATGCGTTGCAGCGTTTCATGCCTCTCCCATAGTGCTTCATATCTAAATTCCTTTTTCCTCCTGTATTCCAACTTCCCTCCAAACTTTAGCAACAGTGGCAGATGGTCCGATCTCGTGGAGCAGATATGCTCAAGCCTAGCATTTTGGAACCTACTGTTCCAGCTTGGGTTGGCCACACCCCTGTCCAACCTCGCCTTTACATTCGTCCTGCCCACCTGTTTATTATCATAAGTCCAATCGGGTCCTCTGTAGCCTAGATCATACAAATCACACCAGTCCAGCATTTCCCTAAAATCTGCCATTTGTTTTTCAGACCTCCTTGACGCTGAAAAGTGTTCGCTTTGCCACTGTGTTTCATTAAAGTCACCGATCGCAAGCCATGGCGCATCTGAGTTGTGTTTGATTCTCTTTAGTAGGTTCCACATGTGGATCCTCTCATGAGCTTTTGGTTCACCGTATACGAAAGTGCCTCTCCACCACTGATCATTGGGATTATTACGAATCAACAAATCAATATACCGAAGGCCAATAGATAGCTTTTTTATTTCAACAGATTCATCCCAGTACAAAGTGATTCCTGCTCCCTTTCCTATGCCATCGTGCAACATACAGTTCTTAAGCCCCAATCACCACCTGAGGTTGCTCACTCTCTCCTTATTCTGCCTAGTCTCTGATAAAAAAACGATAGATGGACAGTGTGTGCTCACCAGGCACACCAACTCTTGAACTGTCCGGGGTTGCCCCAAACCCCGACAGTTCCAACTGAGAATTTTCATGGCTCCCGACGGACGCTGCCCTTCGCGTCCGTCAGTTCACCGGGAGCCCCAGGTCCGGTTGCTTCCAGAACATCCCCATTCCCGTTGTCCACCTGTTTCTTTTTAGTTCCTACACCTCTTTTCCTCCGGTGTATCTCTGCATCCTCCTCTCCAAGGCCAACACCCTGGTCTGGGCCGCTAGGGATAAGGCGTGGCAATAATTTCTAAACCTCGAACTCACACTTAAAAGTTTGCGTTTGACCTTCATCCAATTTCCACTGATAGACTATTTCACTTATCACAAATCGTACGTACCGAAGTAACCCGAAGTAACAAACATTTTCACCGACCCAACTTTATCTCCATATCGTTTTGTTCACACCATGCAATTAAGTCGTTGTATAAAAGTCCTGCAACCAATCAATGCAAGTAGAAAGCACAGACAAATTCAATATACTTGGTCCAATCAATGCAAGCAGAAGCACAGACAAATTCAATATACTTGGTCCCACCGCGCATCAAATCTAGCGGTGCGCCACTATATTAGAACAACCACACATGCTTTCCATCTTCACTTATAAACAACCAAAAATATCTCACCGCCCTAGAACCCAACACACATACCACCACGCGCCAGTCGCAACCCACCCCCCACAGCCCACACAAACAAAAGAAATCTCCAATCATATCCCCCATGCGGATCAAACAATAGTTACATCCAGATTCTGCTCCCTCGTAAGCAATCATGTAAAAGACAGCGCGGTTACCTTCCATTGCCGTTGATCTGGCGAAGGAATCATCTCGGCTCGCCAAGATATAGAACGACTCCAATTTTTAGCTAATAAGTGGATGGCGCCGAACCACACCACACTAAATATCCTCTTTCTAGAATGTTTGGAAGAAGAACAGTTTCGCTGGCCCGAGAGTTATCTTGCTTCTGCTGTTGACTTGTACACCGGGGTCACGTATTAACCGACAACAAACATTTCCTTCAAAGTTGCACAGATCCCGAGATAGCAGGGGAGTGGACGTGATTTCGGTGGGGCGTGTTGCCAAGTGCTCTTAGTCCACTTCCTACTGCTACTCCTTTTGTCCAGGTGCAAAGAGCATCTAAACGAGTTGCGTCACAACTAGATGTACAAGATTTAATGGAGGATATATTAAACAATGACGATAATAACTTCTATTTGGCACATTTGGAAGATTGGGTGGAGCAAAACACTATTTTGATTTCCCATGTAATTTAATGTGTCGGTCAATAAAAATAGCAGTCAAAGCCCGCGTGTCGCAAGCCGAAAACGACCTTCTGGCCCTGTCCTTCTCCACGGCGGAGATCAACGAAGCGGTTGCCTCGATGAAGATTGATACAGCGCCTGGTCCGGATGGCTGGCCTGTTGCCTTCTTCCGCCGCTTTTGGCCTTCGTTCAAAGAAAATTTCTAAGATATTATTAATGGCTTCGCGCTAGGTACTGTAGACATTTTGCGCCTCAATTACGGAGTCATCAATTTAATACCTAAGGTCAAAGGGGCTGACTCAATCAAGCAATACCGGCCCATCATCCTCATTAATGTGCCGTTTAAAATTTGCACAAAGGCCTACACGACGAGGCTTGCCCCGGTGGCGCAACGCATGATTGACCGTAGCCAGTCGGCGTTCCTCAAAGGGCGTAACATCCTTGAAGGGTCGGTGGTGTGATGTCGCTTGAAGCTACGTCGGTATTTTCCCAAAGAGGAAGGGATGATGCAGCATAGCGGCGGTAGGTATTTCCCTTAGATATGAAACCAAGGTTATCGAACCAGTAGGAGAACCAAGCAACACAACATAAATAGCCCCTGCACACAGATACCAAATCCTCGCAACCCGACGTGTTAAAGGGGTTGTCAATCCCTTTCGGGTAACGGTGCGAGAAATTGGTGCGTGACGGGAAAAATGTTGTAAATATTGATAGATCGAACACCAAATAAAATAAATTGCAGCAAGGTATTTTTGGGTTTTTGGATTAATAGATCTGAAAATAAAAGAAAATAAA
Source organism: Triticum dicoccoides (assembly GCF_002162155.2). Lineage (NCBI taxonomy): Eukaryota > Viridiplantae > Streptophyta > Magnoliopsida > Poales > Poaceae > Triticum > Triticum dicoccoides. Next base: position 143,645,434 of record NC_041392.1, read on the forward strand.
AATAGATCGCAAAGACAAATAAATGAGAAAGAAGACTCGGGGGCGTAGGTTTCACTAGTGGCTTCTCTCGAGAAAAATAGCAAATGGCGAGTAAACAAATTATTGTTGGGCAATTGATAGAACTTCAAATACTCATGACGATATCCAGGCAATGATCATTATATATGCATCACGTCCAAGATTAGTAGACTGACTCCTGCCTGCATCTACTACTATTACTCCAGACATCGACCGCTATCCAGCATGCATCTAGTGTATTAAGTTCATGGAAAAATGGAGTAATGCAATAAGAACGATGACATGATGTAAACAAGATCTATCTATGTAGAGATAGACCCCACCATTTTATCCTTAGTAGCAATGATACATACGTGTCGTTTTTCTTTCTGTCACTTGGATCAAGCACCGTAAGATCGAACCCACTACAAAGCACCTCTTCTCACTGCAAGATAAATAGATCAAGTTGGCCAAAAAAAACCCAAATATCGGAGAACAAATACGAGGCTATAAGAGATCATGCATATAAGAGATCAAAGAAACTCAAATAACTTTCATGGATATAAAAAAGATAGATCTGATCATAAACTCAAAGTTCATCGGATCCCAACAAACTCACCACAAAAGAGTTACATCATATGGATCTCCAAGAGACCATTGTATTGAGGATCAAGAGAGAGAGAGAGAGAGAGAGAGAAAGATGAAGCCATCTAGCTACGAACTACGGGCCCAAAGGTCTACAAAAAACTACTCACGCATCATCGGAGAGGCACCAATGGAGGTGGTGAACCCCATCCGAGATGGTGTCTAGATTGGATCTGGTGGTTCTAGACTCTGCGGCGGCGGGATGAATATTTCGTCGACTCCCCTAGGGTTATGAGATTTTTGGGGTATTTATAGAGCAAAAAGGCGGTCCGGAGGGCACCCGAGGTGGGCACAACCAACCGGGGCGCGCCTGGGCCCTGGTGGGTTGTGCCCCCCTCGGGGCACCTCCCAGGCGCAGCGAGGGCCCGTTGTGTTCCTTTTGGCACATAAAAATTCTCCGTAAAGTTTCGTGGCATTTGGACTCCGTCTGATATTGATTTTCTGTGATGTAAAAAACACAGAAAAAACAGGAACTGGCACTTGGCACTATGTCAATAGGTTAGTACCAAAAAATGATATAAAATAACTATAAAATGATTATAAAACATTCAAGATTGATAATATAACATGGAACAATAAAAAATTATAGATACGTTGGAGACGTATCAGCATCCCCAAGCTTAACTCCTACTCGCCCTCGAGTAGGTAAGTGATAAAAACAGATTTTTTGATGTGGAATGCTGCCTATCATGTCATATCATATTGTTTTTTTTTATAGCATGGACAATTGGACTTTTAGTTGTTCAAAGCAATAGTCTAGTTTTGACATGATAATTTAGATACTATCAACAAGCAACCATGTCTTTCAAAATATCAACGCTAAAATAAGTTATCCCTAGCCCATCATGCTCAAACATTGATCCATTCATGAAACACACTCAAATATTAGCTACACCCAATATTTAAGTATGATCATATTGCCTCCTAGTTGGTGCTTTTATAAGAGAAGATGGAGACTCAAAATAAAAATTGCATAAAGTGAAAGAAACGCCCTTCACAGAGGAAAGTAGGGATTTGTAGAGGTGCTAGAGCTCAAGGCAAAAAACTTAGAGGTAAAAATATTTTGAGAGGTGTATCCATCCCACCAACGAAAACGACTTAGAGTTCCCAATACTTTCCATGCATAGATATGTTGGGGAACGTAGTAATTTCAAAAAAATTCCTACGCACACGCAAGATCATGGTGATGCATAGCAACGAGAGGGAAGAGTATCATCCACGTACCCTTGTAGACCGTAAGTGGAAGCGTTATGAGAACGCATTTGATGTAGTCGAATGTCTTCACGATCCGACCGATCCAAGTACCGAACACACGGCACCTCCGAGTTCAGCACACATTCAGCTTGATGACGTCCCACGAACTCCGATCCAGGGGAGCTTCATGGGAGAGTTCCGTCAGCACGACGGCGTGATGACAGTGATGATGTTGCTACCGACGCAGGGCATTGCCTAAGCACCGCTATGATATGATCGAGGTGGATTATGGTGGATGGGGGCACCGCACACGGCTAACGGATCAATGATCAACTTGTGTGTTCTAGGGTGCCCCATGCCCCCGTATATAAAGGAGCAAGGGGGAGGCCGGCCGGCCCTGTAGGGCGCGCCAGGAGGAGGA
>NC_041392.1:143647714-143648086 GCF_002162155.2 Triticum dicoccoides
TTGCTATCGACGCAGGGCTTCGTCTAAGCACCACTACGATATGATCGAGGTGGATTATGGTGGAGGGGGGCACCGCACACGGCTAAGGGATCAATGATCAACTTGTGTGTTCTAGGGTGCCCCTTGCCCCCGTATATAAAGGAGCAAGGGGGGAGGCCGGCCGACCCCTGTAGGGCGCGCCAGGAGGAGGAAAGGAAGGGGGAAGGGGAGAAGGAAGGAGAGGGAGGAAAGGAGGAAAGGGGGCCCGGCCCCCTAGTCCAATTTGGGTTGGGCTAGGGGGCCACGCGCCCTGCCTCCTTTCTTCCACCACTTGGCCCGTGAGGCCCAATACTTTTTCCTCGTATTTCCGTAACTCTCCGGTACTCCAAAAAA
>NC_041392.1:143648096-143677953 GCF_002162155.2 Triticum dicoccoides
TGTTGCTACCGACGCAGGGCATTGCCTAAGCACCGCTATGATATGATCGAGGTGGATTATGGTGGATGGGGGCACCGCACACGGCTAACGGATCAATGATCAACTTGTGTGTTCTAGGGTGCCCCATGCCCCCGTATATAAAGGAGCAAGGGGGAGGCCGGCCGGCCCTGTAGGGCGCGCCAGGAGGAGGAGTCCTCCTCCTAGTAGGAGTAGGATTTCCTACTCCTACTAGGAGGAGGAAAGGAAGGGGGAAGGGGAGAAGGAAGGAGAGGGAGGAAAGGAGGAAAGAGGGGCCGCCCCCTAGTCCAATTCGGTTTGGGCTAGGGGGGCCGCGCGCCCTGCCTCCTCTCTTTCACCACTTGGCCCATGAGGCCCAATACTTCTTCCCCGTATTCCTGTAACTCCCCGGTACTCCGAAAAATACCCGAATCACTCAGAACCTTTCTGATGTCCGAATATAGTCGTCCAGTATATCGATCTTTACGTTTCGACCATTTCGAGACTCCTCGTCATGTCCCCGATCTCATCTAGGACTCCGAACTACCTTCGGTACATCAAATCACATAAACTCATAATACCGATCGTCACCGAACGTTAAGCGTGCGGACCCTACGGGTTCGCGAACTATGTAGACATGACCAAGACACGTCTCCGGTCAATAACCAATAGCGGAACCTGGATGTTCATATTGGCTCCTACATATTCTATGAAGATCTTTATCGGTCAAACCGCATAACAACATATGTTGTTCCCTTTGTCATCGGTATGTTACTTGCCCGAGATTCGATCGTCAGTATCTCAATACCTAGTTCAACCTCGTTATCGGCAAGTCTCTTTACTCGTTCCGCAATGCATCATCCCGTAACTAACTCATTAGTCACATTGCTTGCAAGGCTTATAGTGATGTGCATTACCGAGAGGGCCCAGAGATACCTCTCCGACAATCGGAGTGACAAATCCTATTCTTGATCTATGCCAACTCAACGAACACCATCGAAACACCTGTAGAGCACCTTTATAATCACCCAGTTATGTTGTGACGTTTGATAGCACACAAAGTGTTCCTTTGGTATTCGGGAGTTGCATAATCTCATAGTCAGAGGAACATGTATAAGTCATGAAGAAAGCAGTAGCAACAAACTAAACGATCATCGTGCTAAGCTAACGTAATGGGTCATGTCAATCACATCATTCTCTAATTATGTGATCCCGTTAATCAAATGACAACTCATGTCTATGGCTGGGAAACTTAACCATCTTTGATTCAATGAGCTAGTCAAGTAGAGGCATACTAGTGACACTCTGTTTGTCTATGTATTCACACATGTACTAAGTTTCCGGTTAATACAATTCTAGCATGAATAATAAACATTTATCATGATACAAGGAAATAAATAATAACTTTATTATTGCCTCTAGGGCATATTTCCTTCAGTCTCCCACTTGCACTAGAGTCAGTAATCTAGTTCACATCTTTATGTGATTAGTTCACATCTCCATGTGACTAATACCTAAAGGGTTTACTAGAGTCAATAATCTAGTTCACATCGCTATGTGATTAACCCCCAAAGAGTGATCATGTTTTGCTTGTGAGAGAAGTTTAGCCTACGGGTCTGCAACATTTAGATCCGTATGTATTTCACAAATTTCTACGTCTACAATGCTCTGCACAGAGCTACTCTAGCTAATTGCTCCCACTTTCAATATGTATCCTGATCGAGACTTAGAGTCATCTAGATCAATGTAAAAAGCTTGCATTGACGTAACTCTTTACGGCGAACTCTTTTATCACCTCCATACCAAGAAATATTTCCTTAGTCTTCTAAGGATAATTTTGACCGCTATCCATTGATCTAGTGCTAGATCACTATTATACTCCCTTGACAGAAAGCTGCTAAGGTATACAATAGGACTGGTAAACAGCATAGCGTACTTTATAGAACCTATGACTGAGGCATAGGGAATGACTTTTCATTCTCTTTTTATTTTCTGCTGTGGTCGGGTTTTGAGTCTTTACTCAACTTCACACCTTACAACATAGGCAAGAACTCCTTCTTTGACTGTTCCATTTTGAACTACTTCAAAATCTTGTCAAGGTATGTACTCATTGAAAAAACTTATCAAGCGTCTTGATCTATCTCTTTAGATCTTGATGCTCAATTTGTAAGCAGCTTCATCGAGGTCTTTCTTTGAAAAACTCTTTTCAAACACTCATTTATGCTCTGCAGAGAATTCTACATTATTTCCGATCAACAATATGTCATTCACATATACTTATCAGAAATGCTGTAGTGCTCCCACTCACTTTCTTGTAAATACAGACTTCACCGCAAGTCTGTATAAAACCATATGCTTTGATAACTTTATCAAAGCATATATTCCAACTCTGAGATGCTTGCACTAGTCCATAGATGGATCGCTGGAGCTTGCTCACTTTGTTAGTACCTTTAGGATCGACAAAACCTTTTGGTTGCATCATATACAACTCTTCTTTTAAGAAATCCATTAAGGAATACAGTTTTGACATCCATTTGCCAGATTTCATAAAATGCGGCAACTGCTAACATGATTCAGACAGACTTTTAAGCATCAATACGAGTGATAAAATCTCATCGTAGTCAACACCTTGAACTTGTCGAAAACATTTTTGTGACAATTCGAGCTTTGTAGATAGTAACACTACTATCAGCGTCCGTCTTCCTCTTGAAGATCCATTTATTCTTAATGACTCACCGATTATCGGGCAAGTCAATCAAGGTCCATAATTTTTTCTCATACATGGATCCCATCTCAGATTTCATGGCCTCAAACCATTTTGCGGAATCTAGGCTCATCATCGCTTCCTCATAGTTCATAGGTTCGTCATGGTCAAGTAACATGACATCCAGAACAGGATTACCATACCACTCTGGTGCGGATCTCACTCTGGTTGACCTACAAGGTTCGATAGTAACTTGATCTGAAGTTACATGATCATCATCATTAGCTTCCTCACTAATTGGTGTAGGAGTCACAGGAACAGATTTCTGTGATGAACTACTTTCCAATAATGGAGCAGGTACAGTTACCTCATCAAGTTCTACTTTCCTCCCACTCACTTCTTTCGAGAGAAACTCCTTCTCTAGAAAGGATCCATTCTTAGCAACGAATGTCTTGCCTTCGGATCTATGATAGAAGGTGTACCTAACTTTCTCCTTTGGGTATCCTATGAAGACACATTTCTCCGATTCGGGTTTGAGCTTATCAGGATGAAACTTTTTCACATAAGCATCATGATACGTCTCCAACGTATCTATAATTTTTGATTGCTCCATGATATATTATCTACTATTTTGGACATTATTGGGCTTTATTATCCACTTTTATATTATTTTTGGGACTAACCTATTAACCGGAGGCCCAACCCAGAATTGCTGTTTTTTTGCCTATTTTAGGGTTTCGAAGAAAAGGAATATCAAACGGAGTCCAAATGGAATGAAACCTTTGGGAACGTGATTTTCTCACCGAACATGATCCAATAGACTTGGACCCTACATCAAGAAATAAAGGAGGAAGCCACGAGGTAGGGGGCGCGCCTACCCTCCCAGGCGCGCCCTCCACCCTCATGGGCCCCCTATTGCTCCACCGACGTACTCCTTCCTCCTATATATACCTACATACCCCCAAACGATCAGATACAGAGCCAAAACCCTAATTCCACCGCCACAACCTTCTGTATCCACGAGATCCCATCTTGGGGCCTGTTTCGGAGCTCCGCCGGAGGGGGCATCCATCACGGAGGGCTTCTACATCAACACCATAGCCTCTCTGATGAAGTGTGAGTAGTTTACCTCAGACCTTCGGGTCCATAGTTATTAGCTAGATGGCTTCTTCTCTCTTTTTGTATCTCAATACAATGTTCTCCCCCTCTCTTGTGGAGATCTATTCGATGTAATCTTCTTTTTGCGGTGTGTTTGTTGAGACCGATGAACTATGGGTTTATGATCAAGTTTATCTATGAACAATATTTGAATCTTCTCTGAATTCTTTTATGTATGATTGGTTATCTTTGCAAGTCTCTTTGAATTATCAGTTTGGTTTGGCCTACTAGATTGATCTTTCTTGCAATGGGAGAAGTGCTTAGCTTTCGGTTCAATCTTGCGGTGTCCTTTCCCAGTGACAGTAGGGGCAGCAAGGCACGTATTGTATTGTTGCCATCGAGGATAACAAGATGTTTTTTTATCATATTGCATGAATTTATCCCTCTACATCATGTCATCTTGCTTAAGGCGTTACTCTGTTTTCATGAACTTAATACTCTAGATGCATGCTGTATAGCGGTCGATGAGTGGAGTAATAGTAGTAGATGCAGCTAGGAGTCGGTCTACTTGTCTCGGACGTGATGCCTATATACATGATCATACCTAGATATTCTCATAACTATGCTCAATTCTGTCAGTTGCTCAACAGTAATTCGTTCACCCACCGTAAAATACTTATGCTCTTGAGAGAAGCCACTAGTGAAACCTATGGCCCCCGGGTCTATCTTCATCATATTAATCTTCCAATACTTAGTTATTTCCTTTGCTTTTTTACTTTGCTTTTATTTTACTTTGCATCTTTATCATAAAAATACCAAAAATATGATCTTATCATATCTATCAGATCTCACTCTTGTAAGTGACCGTGAAGGGATTGACAACCCCTTATCGCGTTGGTTGCGAGGAGTTATTTGTTTTGTGCAGGTACGAGGGACGCGCGCGCAGCCTCCTACTGGATTGATACCTTGGTTCTCAAAAACTGAGGGAAATACTTACGCTACTTTGCTGCATCATCCTTTCCTCTTCAAGGAAATCCAATGCAGTGCTCAAGAGGTAGCAAGAAGAATTTCTGGCGCCGTTGCCGGGGAGGTTCGCGCAAGTCAAGATTTGACTCCCGGCAACGAGCCATTTCTGGCGCAGTTGCCGGGGAGTCTACGCAAAAGTCAACATACCAAGTACCCATCACAACCCTTATCTCCCGCATTACATTATTTGCCATTTGCCTCTCGTTTTCCTCTCCCCCACTTCACCCTTGCCGTTTTATTCGCCCTCTCTCTCTTTCCTCCCTTTCTTTTCCGTTTGCCTCTTTTCCATTTGCTTGTCGTTATGGCGAGTCCTCTATCTTCTCCGTTGTCTCTCGAGAATGAAGTTCTAAATTTTAAGCAAAGGGAGAGATAAAATTTAAAATACGCTTGGTATAGAATTTGCAATGCTCAAAATAGATCTACCAGGAAGCAATCTACTTCCGTTCTTCTTCGCAATCTTTATGTAGGCGTTGCTCCTTGGTACAGATATGTCCTTGATTCCATTACCGGAGGGAATTTCTTGGGTAGCCACACTTTTGATTCTTATAATGCTATGATAGATTTATTTGGCTCACCACCTCTTTTGGTTAATGGAACTGTATTAACTTTGGAGCATGTAATGCAAAGGCTCGAAATTATTGAAAATAAGGTTGCTACCATAGAGTTAATTGAAAATTTGGATAAAAAGATCCACAACCTAATCTCTCAATATGGATCTAAAGTAGGAGTCACTTTGAAAATATTAAAGAGAAGGAATCCATAGTTAATGAGAAAATAAACCATGATTCCACTAGGATCGATAAACTTGAAGATATCATTACCAACTTGGGAACTGCTTTTTCTTCCGTAAAGAATAATCCAAGTCCTCCTACTAAAATTTCCAAGCTTATGTATGTTCCTAAATATAGGGGTGAATCCTCTATTAAGGAAACTGCGGATCTAAAATCTATAAGTATTCATCCCAATCTTGTTGCTATCATTAAGGAACCATTTGTTACAAATGAATTTTTTGGTATTGTGCCTAAAAGTTTGATAATAACTAAAAATAAAGAAATTCCTAAGGATGGTAGATGCCTCATTGAAGAATTACCAACCAAAGATGGCAATACCTAGATATATCCTTGTTATTATGCCTAGCTAGGGGTGTTAAACGATAGCGCTTGTCGGGATGCAACCCAATTTTATTTTTATTCCTTGCTTTTTGCTCCTGTTTAGTAATAAATAATTTACCTAGACTCTGTTTTGGTTGTGTTTTTTTGTGTTTAATTAGTTTTTGTGCCAAGTAGAACCGTTGGGAAGACTTGGGGAAAGTCTTGATATCTTGCTGTAAAAAACAGAAACTTTAGCGCTCACGAGAACCGCTGCCATTTTTATTTGGAAAGTGATATTTACTTAATTATTTTTTCATATGATTAATAGATAAATTCCTCACGTCCAACAATTTATTTTAGAATTTTTGGGGTTCCATATCTTGCGCTAGCTACAGATTACTACAGACTGTTCTGTTTTTGACAGATTCTGTTTTTCGTGTGTTGTTTGCTTATTTTGATGAATCTATGGCTAGTAAAATAGTTTATAAACCATAGGGAAGTTGGAATACAGTAGGTTTAACACCAATACAAATAAAGAATGAGTTCATTACAGTACCTTGAAGTGGTATTTTGTTTTCTTTCGCTAACGGAGCTCACGAGATTTTCTACTTTGAGTTTTGTGTTGTGAAGTTTTCAAGTTTTGGGTAAAGATTTAATGGATTATGGAACAAGGAGTGGCAAGAGCCTAAGCTTGGGGATTCCCATGGCACCCCCAAGATAATCTAAGGACACCTAAAAGCCAAAGCTTGGGGATGCCCCGGAAGGCATCCCCTCTTTCGTCTACTTCTATTGGTAACTTTACTTGGAGCTATATTTTTATTCACCACATGATATGTGTTTTGCTTGGAGCGTCTTGTATGATTTGAGTCATTGATTTTTACTTTACCACAATCATCCTTGCTGTACACACCTTTTGAGAGAGCCATACATGATTTGGAATTTGTTAGAATATTCTATGTGCTTCACTTATATCTTTTGAGTTATATAGTTTTGCTCTAGTAGTTCACTTATATCTTTTAGAGCACGGTGGTGGATTTGTTTTATAGAAACTATTGATCTCTCATGCTTCACTTAGAATATTTTGAGAGTCTTAAATATCTTGGTAATTTGCTTAAATAATCCTAATATGCTAGGTATTCAAGATGTAGCGACTAGACCTCAAACAATCTGATCTCTGTGCTCCGGTGTCATCCCTGGATCAGTAACGCTGACAACACACAGTACTCAGAGGATTTATAACAGAGTAGCAATCACACACTTATTACATCGAGTGTCTCCATAGAGAACTTATTACAATAAATATGGCTTAAGGCCATCTAATAACGATAACAGCGGAAGGCTTGGAAGATAAGTGAGTCCATCAACTCCAACGGCATCACTGAGTATAGAACCACGACCTAAAACTCCTTAATCGTCGTCTGAAAAGTCTGCAACATTAACGTTGCAGCCCGAAACGGGTCAGCACATGGAATATGCTGGCAAGGTAACACATAGAGAGTAATGGAATGAAACAGCTATACTATATGCATATTTGGCTGGTGGAAAGCTCTATGGTTACAGTTTTGCGTAAAGCCAATTTTCCCCTACTTCAAAGGAATAAATTTATTTAACTATCATGGTAGTTGTTAAACATTGAGAATGGTTGAGAGCATCCTCAATCCCAATTAAACATCATCATTATCAAAAACCCAACAAAATTAATTTAGAGTAACATGTTGAGATTCACATGATAATCCAGGTACTAGATACTCAAAACGTCCATAACCGGGGACACGGCTAACCATGATTAGTTTATACACTCTGCAGAGGTTTGCGCACTTTTCCCCACAAGACTCGATCGCCTCCGTTTGGTTTCTCGCACTACATGGTGTTTGAGAAACGGATGACCGAGACATAGTCTTTCAGAAGTGCTAGCACCTTACGATCGGGTAGACCATACCGCCTACATCCCCTACATCTGCTAGTCTACCACTGTAAGAGTTCGCATGACTTAGTCAACTATGCTAGAGCCTGTAATAGCTTGTGGCTGCACACGGAAGTTTCTAGTATGAATAATCTCATGATCCCTTTGAGCCTAGGTGGCGGTCCAAAAGAAAACAGGCAAATCCTGGATTACCCAGGTGCCTCAATCCACCCAGATGTGTGTTTAAGTTGCCACCTTAGATGAACCATTAATTAACGAACTCACATCTGTCATGGATATCACTCACCCAATCCACGTCTACTAGCATAACATGGCATAATAAGCAAACATAGAAGTAACTTCCCAAAGGTTTGATAATAAACAGGTAATAGGTAGTACCTCAACTACTTCCCAAACCCACAATTTAATTAGATCCTAATCATGCAATGTTTGAGGATTGATCTAATGCAGTAAAATTGGGTAGTAGAAAAGGTATGATCAAAGTGTTACTTGCCTTGCTGATGATCCGGGAAACCTAGCGATTCGAAGTAACAAGTGGCGCACTCCGAGTACTCTATCGCAAACAAACAAGCACACAATAAGTACTCATCTAATGCACGGGTAAAACTCGAATAAGAGATCTAACCAGAAGGTTCAACTTAAGAACTCCGGTTTGCAAAAAGAATCAAATCGAACGAGGCAACGAAAGTCAAACGGCGAAAGAAACCAACTTCGTTCTACTAATTTGGATCTAAGTCAAATTTTACAGTAGCAAAAACTTGTTTAAGTTGGTTAAACGGATAGAGGGTTTCGTGACGAAACTCCAGGCGCTTGAATCACCTGATTCCGATAAACGAGCGAAAAGTTATACTAAAACGAAAATCGGATCAGAAATCACGATCAGAAAAATCGTGGATTTAATCCGAGAAAAAGAAAAACGACGAACGTTCGCTAGAACGAACGAACGGACGAACGCTCGCTAATTAAATAAATCGGAAGAACCGATCTATTTAAAAAAAACAAAACTAAAAAAAACGATGAAAAACCGACGGAAAACCTAACGGTTTTTCGAAAAAATAAATAAAAAACAGCGTGGATTTTGAGGCGACCTCGGCGGCGGCGGCGTCCGGCGAGGCGGCGGCGTCGGCGGCGCGGCGGGGCGGCGGGCGGCGGCGTCCGGCGGCAGCTAGCGGCGGCGCGGGCGGGGCGCTCGGGGCGGCTAGGGTTCGGGGCGGCGGCTGGGCCTCGGGCTGGCTCCCCCCGGCTTATAAAGCCCTGGGCGGGCCGGAGTCCCGGTCGGACACGGCCCGTAGGTCGGTTCGTTTTTTTAATAATTACGCACAGAAGAAAAATAAAAAGAAATACTAAACGGACTCCAAAAATCCCGAAATAAATTTTCCCGTGCTTCTAAAATCAAGCCGCACAAGGTGAAAATTTATTTGGGGCCTAAATGCAATTTTGAAAAACGCACATTTTTCCTAATAAAATAACGAAAAACTCCGAAATAAAATCTTATTTGATTTTATTATTATATCCTCAATATTTCTTTATTTTGGGAAAGTCATTTTATTCCCTCTCTCATATTTTTGTAATAGAAATAATTGATGATAAATAATAAAAATCAAATGATCCTATTCTCAAAATTTGAGAAAACTCAAATATGAGAATAAAGAATTTCCCAACTCTCTCTGTGGGTCCTTGAGTTGCGTAGAAATTTCTAGGATCAAACCAAGAGCAAAACAAAATATGATATGAAATGATGATCTAATGTATAACATTCCAAATTGAAAATTTGGGATGTTACAAACCTACCCCCCTTAAGATGAATCTCGCCCTCGAGATTCGGGTTGGCTAGAAAATAGGTGAGGGTGGTCCTTGAGCAAATCTTCCTCCCGTTCCCAGGTGGCTTCATCCTCTGTGTGGTGGCTCCACTGAACTTTGCAAAACTTAATAACCTTGCTGCGAGTGACTCGGCTGGCAAACTCGAGAATTTTAATTGGTTTCCCCTCGTAGGTCAAATCGTTATCCAACTGAATTGTTTCCAATGGCACTTTGTCTCTCAAGGGTATGTCAGCCATCTCCGCGTGACACTTCTTCAACTGAGAAACGTGGAACACATCATGAACTCCTGACAATCCTTCGGGCAATTCCAACTTGTAGGCCACTTATCCCATACGCTCCAAAACTCGATATGGTCCTACAAATCATGGCGCTAACTTTCCTTTAACCCCAAAACGCTTTGTTCCTCGAAGTGGGGATACTCGAAGATAAGCTCTATCTCCAACTTCGTAAACAGTCTCCTTGCATTTAGAATCTGCATAACTCTTCTGTCTGGACTGAGCTACCTTGAGCCTATCGCGAATCAATTTCACCTTCTGTTCAGACTCTTTAATCAAATCAGGTCCAAACAACTGGCGGTCTCCAACTTCATCCCACGACAACAGTGTACTGCACCTCCTTCCGTACAAAGCTTCGAAAGGGGCCATCTTCAAACTGAATTGATAGCTGTTGTTGTAAGAGAACTCTGCATATGGCAAATTGTCGTCCCAACTAGATCCATAATCTAGCGCACAAGCTCTTAGCATATCCTCCAAAATCTGATTGACTCTCTCGGTCTGTCCATCTGTCTGTGGATGAAAAGTTGTACTGAATTCTAGCCTAGTACCCAAAGTTTCGTGCAACTGCTTCCAGAACTTTGAGGTAAACTGGGTTCCTCTATTTGATACGATACTCCTCGGAACTCCATGCAAACATACGATCCTGGTCATGTATATCTTTGCCAACTTAGCACTGGTGTAAGTGGTCTTTACCGGGATGAAGTGAGCTACTTTCGTCAACCGATCGACTACAACCCAAATCGAGTCATAGCCTGAACGAGTCCTGGGTAATCCCGTGATAAAATCCATGCCTAACTTATCCCACTTCCATTCGGGTATCGGCAATGGTTGTAACAATCTTGCTGGCTTCTGATGCTCTGCCTTTACTCTCTGACACACATCACAAACTGCTACATACTCCGCAATATCCTTCTTCATTCCGGTCCACTAGAAAATGTCTTTCAAATCCAAATACATCTTGGTATTTCCTAGGTGAATCGAATATGGTGAATCGTGTGCCTCTTGCAGAATTAGCTTCCTAATCTCCGGGTCATTGGGCACATAAACACGGTCTTCAAACCATAGGGTGTCGTGCTCATCCTCACGAAATCCTTTAGCCTTTCCTTCGCTTATTTTCTCCTTTATAGAGGCAATCTCCTTGTCAGTCTTCTGAGCTTCTCTGATTCTATCCATCAAAGTTGACCGAATCTCCAATGCTGCCACATAGCCTCTCGGAACTATTTCCAAACATAGTTCACGAAGGTTTTCTGCTAACTCCCTTGGTATTTCTCCCGTTATTAATGTATTGACATGGCTCTTACGGCTTAATGCGTCAGCTACTACATTAGCCTTTCCGGGATGGTAATGCAATCTCATATCATAATCTTGATGAGCTCCAACCATCTCCTTTGTCTGAGGTTTAACTCCTTCTGTGTGAAAATGTATTTCAAACTCTTATGGTCCGTGTACACCTCACAATGGTTTCCAATGAGGAAATGTCTCCATGTTTTCAATGCATGCACTAGGCTGCTAATTCCAAATCATGCGTAGCATAATTTAACTCATGAGGTTTCAGTTGTCTTGAGGCATATGAAACAACTCTCCCTTCCTGCATAAGCACTGCTCCAAGTCCTCGATGTGAAGCGTCGCAATACACCTCATAGTCCTTGGTCTGATCTGGCAAAATCAACACTGGTGAAGTAACCAAATGTTTCTTCAACTCCTGGAAACTAGTCTCACATTCCTCAGTCCATATGAACTTGGTATCTTTCTTCAACAACTCCATCATAGGCTTCGCAATTTTTGAGAAATTCTCAATAAATCTCCGGTAGTATCCCGCGAGTCCCAGAAAACTCCGTATCTCTCCAACCGTAGTCGGTGCTTCCCACTTGATCACGGTATCAACTTTAGTGGGATCTACTGCTATTCCTTCTCCGGATATAACGTGTCCAAGAAATCCTACTTCTTTCAGCCAAAACTCACATTTGCTGAACTTGGCATACAACTGATGTTCTCTGAGCTTCTCAAGTACCATTCACAAATGTTCCTTATGCTCCTCTTCATTCTTCGAGTAAACCAGGATATCATCAATGAACACCACGACGAACTTATCCAAGAACTCCATAAACACTTTGTTCATCATGTTCATAAAGTATGCAGCTGTGTTAGTTAGACCAAATGACATAACGGTATACTCGTACAGCCCATACCTGGTGGTAAAAGCTGTCTTAGGTATATCCTATTCCCGAATCTTCAACTGGTGGTATCCTGATCGCAGGTCGATCTTGGAAAATACCTTAGCTCCTTGCAATCGATCAAACAGATCATTGATCATTGGTAGTGGGTACTTGTTCTTGATCGTTACTTCATTCAATCCTCGATAATCAAGAACCATCCTTAACGATCCATCCTTCTTCTCCACTAGAAGTACTGGCGATCCCCAAGGCGAAGAACTTGGGCGAATATATCCTTTATCCAGTAATTCCTTAATCCGCTTCTTAATTTCCACCAAATCCTTTGCAGGCATCCTGTATGGTCTTTTTGATATTGGCCCTGTGCCTGGCAATAGCTCAATCAAAAACTCAATATCTCTATCTGGTGGCATGCCTGGCAACTCTTCTGGAAATACTTCAGGGAAATCCCTTACCACTGGTACTTCCTCCTGCACAACTCCCGTTGAGCAATTTACTTGAGTCCTCTTTGGCACATGTAGGGATACATACTTGATCCTTCTCCCTTCTGGGGTGGTAAGCAAAATTGACTTACTAGCACATTCAATATTCCCATTATACTTTGATAACCAATCCATGCCTAATATCACATCCAATCCTTGGGATTCCAATACTATTAGGTCTGAGGGAAAACATAGTTACCAATCCTTAATGGTAACCGATCACACCATCGACTGGCCATATATTCTGCTCCAGGCGAGGTTACTAACATGGGTGACCTAAGGGCTTGGGTTGACAGGTTATACTTATCCACGAATCCCCTTGAGATGTATGAATGCGATGCACCAGTATCAAAAAGAACGAGTGTAGTAAATGACTTAACCAAAAACTTACCTATTACTGCATCAGGCTGAGCTTCAACCTCCTCCACACTCACGTGGTTCATCTGTCCCCTGTTGAAAGGGTTCGGCTTCTTCCCAGAGCTTCCATTGCTATTTCCATTTTGTAATTTAGGACATTCATTGGCATAATGTACGGTCTTCGAACACTTAAAGCAAGTGACTTGGCTCAGGTCTTTCTTGGTTGGGGTTGATGGGTTGGTGCGATTCTGGCCGTTGCTTCCTCCATTACCATTACCATTCCTGGTGCCGTTGTGATTGTGCGAGCTACCTCCTCCATGGTATGCTAAAAATGTCCTCCCGGTCTAGGGGTAAAACGTGGCTTCTACTGAGCTCCTGAATTGTACTTTCCTTGT
Organism: Triticum dicoccoides; assembly: GCF_002162155.2. Taxonomy (NCBI): domain Eukaryota; kingdom Viridiplantae; phylum Streptophyta; class Magnoliopsida; order Poales; family Poaceae; genus Triticum; species Triticum dicoccoides. The sequence continues at coordinate 143,661,438 of NC_041392.1, forward strand.
CCATACTTCCTCTTGCGGTTCTCTATTTGCTGCTGCTTGCCTTCAATCATCAGAGCACGGTCTACCAACTCCTGGTAGTTGTTGAAGGTTGCTACCATCAACTGCATGCTCAACTCATCATTCAGTCCTTCCAGAAACTTCTCCTGCTTAGCTGCATCCGTAGCAACGTCATCCGGGGCATAACATGCTAATTTACTGAAGTCCTCCACATACTGGCCAACTGTCCTTCCTCCTTGGCGCAAGTTGCGAAACTCACGCTTCTTCATGGCCATAGCTCCTGCTGAAACATGGGCAGTACGAAAAGCTTGCTGAAACTGGTCCCATGTGAGAGTGTCGACAGGGAAGGTGGCTATGAAATTCTCCCACCATGATGTTACAGGTCCTTCAAGCCGATGAGCGGCAAACTTCATCTTCTCCGCATCCGTGCATCCTGCTGTGGTCAACTCTCTAGCTATCTTGCGGAGCCAATCATCTGCTACTATCGGCTCGGTGCTACTAGAAAACACCGGCGGATTCAGCCTAAGAAAACGGGCTAAGTGATCAACAGGTGGTGGTGGTGGTGGGTTGTTGTTGTTGTTCCCCTGATTCTAATTCTGGACTAGCAACTGCATCAAGGTGTTCTGTTGCTGGATCAACTGGGTGAGCTCCAGTGGAAATGTAAATCCAGGGTCATGTCTCAGAGGCATCTGAGGGTTTAGCAAAGATGAGAGTTAAGAATAGAGGGGGTCTAAAGAGAAAACACTACCCATATGCACATGAGGCAAAAGCAAACAATTCACTTCATTCAATCAAACAAGGGCTTACAATCGATCTAACTATCGCAAAAGTGCTCGGACTACTATATTTACATGGTGGACTACTACTACTGATGAGGTGGTCTACTAGAAATATTCTTTGGTTGCAGTCTCCATGATATCTGCTCCGGCTTCATCAACATAGTCATCCTCACTACCATCTGGGTCTGAGTCGGTGTCGTCGATGATGATGTAGTTTTCCGGGCGAATCTCCTTGGGTTCTTCGTCTTCATCTACTGGTGTAGGGTCTCCCATAAATATCCCGATCTTCATTGTTAGGTCGGCATTCTTATCCACCAATACTTCAATTTCCTCTTCGTAATCTTCGTGTGTAGCCTTGAGTTCTTCCTCCAGTTCCTTGATTCTTGTCCTTGCCTTCTTCAGATCTATCATGTCGGAGCACATCTGGTTCTCCTGATGTCGAATGTGCTGGTTTAATTCCTGGATAAAATCTGCAATGGATCTATCCTTTCTGGAGCTAATCATCTCCCAGTGCACATCTCGGCGCCCACAAATCTGGTAGATAGTATCCTTGAGATCATTGCGGTAGACTTCTCCAATGCGTCCCATGGCGATGTGAGCTGCCATGCTCTTTCCTAGATTCCAAGTTGGTGCATCAAAAGAAAACTCTATGGGCTCAGTAACTGGCATGAACGTTCTTCCTGGAACTTGAACTTGAATCATCCAGCGCTCTTCTTCAGGTAAAGTGGCGTCGTAGGTTCCGGTGAAGCTTGGTACTCCTATGTTCAGGTATCTAGTGACTTTCTTCAAGTGACGTCCAAAGGGTGTATCGTCATCCGGTTGCGTGAACTTGTTCCTTGCATCTGCCATCCTAAAGAGTAGAAAATATGAGAGGTCAGAAAAGAAGAGAATGAATAGTGATCAGGTCTTTAGCTTAGTGGTCGTGTCCTACAGTCAGCGTGTGCTCTGATACCATCTCTGTAGCGACCAGACCTCAAACAGTCTGATCTCTGTGCTCCGGTGTCATCCCTGGATCAGTAATGCTGACACCACACAGTACTCGGAGGATTTATAACAGAGTAGCAATCACACACTTATTACATCGAGTGTCTCCATAGAGAACTTATTACAATAAATATGGCTTAAGGCCATCTAATAATGATAAGAGCGGAAGGCTTGGAAGATAAGTGAGTCCATCAACTCCAACGGCATCACTGAGTATAGAACCACGACCTAAAACTCCTTAATCGTCGTCTGAAAAGTTTGCAACATTAACGTTGCAGCCCGAAACGGGTCAGCACATGGAATATGCTGGCAAGGTAACACATAGAGAGTAATGGAATGAAACAGCTATACTATATGCATATTTGGCTGGTGGAAAGCTCTATGGTTACAGTTTTGCGTAAAGCCAATTTTTCCCTACTTCAAAGGAATAAATTTATCATGGTAGTTGTTAAACATTGAGAATGGTTGAGAGCATCCTCAATCCCAATTAAACATCATCATTATCAAAAACCCAACAAAATTAATTTAGAGTAACATGTTGAGATTCACATGATAATCCAGGTACTAGATACTCAAAACGTCCATAACCGGGGACACGGCTAACCATGATTAGTTTATACACTCTGCAGAGGTTTTCCCCACAAGACTCAATCGCCTCTGTTTCGTCTCTCGCACTACATGGTGTTTGAGAAACGGATGACCGAGACATAGTCTTTCAGAAGCGCTAGCACCTTATGATCGGGTAGACCGTACCACCTACATCCCCTACATTTGCTAGTCTACCACTGTAAGAGTTCGCACGACTTAGTCAACTATGCTAGAGCCCATAATAGCTTGTGGCTGCACACAGAAGTTTCTAGTATGAATAATCTCATGATCCCTTTGAGTCCGGGTGGCGGTCCAAAAGAAAACAGGCAAATCCTGGATTACCCAGGTGCCTCAATCCACCCAGATGTGTGTTTAAGTTGCCACCTTAGATGAACCATTAATTAACGAACTCACATCTGTCATGGATATCACTCACCCAATCCAGGTCTACTAGCATAGCATGGCATAATAAGCAAACGTAGAAGTAACTTCCCAAAGGTTTGATAATAAATAGGTAATAGGTACTACCTCAACTACTTCCCAAACCCACAATTCAATTAGATCCTAATCATGCAATGTTTGAGGATTGATCTAATGCAGTAAAATTGGGTAGTAGAAAAGGTATGATCAAAGTGTTACTTGCCTTGCTGATGATCCAGGAAACCTAGCGATTCGAAGTAACTAGCGGTGCACTCCGGGTACTCTATCGCAAATAAACAAGCACACAATAAATACTCATCTAATGCGCGGTAAAACTCGAATAAGAGATCTAACCAGAAGGTTCAACTTAAGAACTCCGGTTTGCAAAAAGAATCAAATCGAACGAGGCAACGAAAGTCAAACGGCGAAAGAGAACAACTTCGTTCTACTAATCTGGATCTAAGTCAAATTTTACAGTAGCAAAACCTTGTTTAAGTTGGTTAAACGGATATAGGGTTTCGAGACGAAACTCCACGCGCTTGAATCGCCTGATTCCGATAAACGAGCGAAAAGTTATACTAAAACGAAAATCAGATCAGAAATCGCGATCAGAAAAATCGCGGATTTAATCCGAGAAAAAGAAAAACGACGAACGTTCGCTAGAACGAACGAACAGACGAACACTCGCTAATTAAATAAATTGGAAGAACCGATCTATTTTAAAAAACCGAAACTAAAAAAACCGATGAAAAACCGACGGAAAAATCGAACGGTTTTTCAAAAAAAAAGCACGGATTTCGAGGCGACCTCGGCGGCGGCGGCGTCCGGCGGTGCAGCGCGGCGGCGGGGCGGCGGCGCGGCGGCGGCGGCGGCTAGCGGCGGCGCGGGCGGGGCGCTCGGGGCGGCTAGGGTTCGGGGCGGCAGCTGGGCCTCGGGCTGGCTTCCCCCCGGCTTATAAAGCCTCGGCGGGCCGGAGTCCCGGTCGGACATGGCCCGTAGGTCGGTTCGTTATTATTATTATTTTTAAATAATTACGCGCATAAGAAAAATAAAAGGAAATACTAAACGGACTCCAAAAATCCCGAAATAAATTTTCCCATGCTTCTAAAATCAAGCGGCACAAGGTGAACATTTATTTGGCGCTTAAATGCTATGTTGAAAAATGCACATTTTTCCTAAATTCAAATAAAATAACGAAAAACTCCGAAATAAAATCTTATTTGATTTTATTATTATATCCTCAATATTTCTTTATTTTGGGAAAGTCATTTTATTCCCTCTCTCATATTTTTGTAATAGAAATAATTGATGATAAAATAATAAAAATCAAATGATCCTATTCTCAAAATTTGAGAGAACTCAAATATGAGAATAAAGAATTTCCCAACTCTCTCTGTGGGTCCTTGAGTTGCGTAGAAATTTCTAGGATCAAACCAAGAGCAAAACAAAATATGATATGAAATGATGATCTAATGTATAACATTCCAAATTGAAAATTTGGGATGTTACACAAGATTAGTAAAAAAAATTCTTATGAGTGTTTTGAATACTAAGAGAAGTTTGATGCTTGATGATTGTTTTGAGACATGGAGGTAATAATATAAAAGTCATGCTAGTTGAGTAGTTGTGAATTTGAGAAATGCTTGTGTTGAAGTTTGCAAGTCCCGTAGCATGCACGTATGGTAAATGTTATGTAACAAATTTGAAACATGAGGTATTCTTTGATTGTCCTCCTTATGAGTGGCGGTCGGGGACGAGCGATGGTCTTTTCCTACCAATCTATCCCCGTAGGAGCATGCGCGTAGTGCTTGGTTTTTGATGACTTGTAGATTTTCGCAATAAGTATGTGATTTCTTTATGACTAATGTTGATTCCATGGATTATACGCACTCTCAACCTTCCATCATTGCTAGCCTCTTCGGTACCGTGCATTGCCCTTTCTCACATTGAGAGTTGGTGCAAACTTCGCCGGTGCATCCAAACCCCGTGATATGATATGCTCTTTCACACATAAACCTCCTTATATCTTCCTCAAAACAGCCACCATACCTACCTATTATGGCATTTCCATAGCCATTCCGAGATATATTGCCATGCAACTTTCCACCATTCCTTTTATCATGACACATTCATCATTGTCATATTGCTTAGCATGATCATGTAGTTGACATAGTATTTGTGGCAAAGCCACCGTTCATAATTTTCATACATGTCACTCTTGATTCATTGCATATCCTGGTACACCACCGGAGGCATTCATATAGAGTCATCTTTTGTTCTAGTATCGAGTTGTAAATAAATAGAAGTGTGATGATCATCATTTTCTAGAGCATTGTCCCAAGTGAGGAATATAAAAAAAGGCCATAAAAAAGAGAAGGCCCAAAAATGAGAGAAAAAGAGATAAGGGACAATGCTACTATCCTTTGCCACACTTGTGCTTCAAAGTAGCACCATAATCTTCATGATAGAGAGTCTTTTGTTTTGTCACTTTCATATACTAGTAGGAATTTTTCATTATAGAAATTGTCTTGTATATTCCAACAATGGGCCTCCTCAAGTGCCCTAGGTCTTCGTGAGCAAGCAAGTTGGATGCACACCCACTTAGTTTCTTTTGTTGAGCTTTCATACATTTATAGCTCTAGCACATCCGTTGCATGGCAATCCCTACTCCTTGAATTAACATCAATCGATGGGCATCTCCATAGCCCATTGATTAGCCTCGTTGATGTGAGACTTTCTCCTTGTTGTCTTCTCCACATAACCCCCATCATCATATTCTATTCCACCCATAGTGCTATGTCCATGGCTCGCGCTCATATATTGCGTGAAAGTTTATAGGTTTGAGATTACTAAAGTATGAAACAATTGCTTGGCTTGTCATCGGGGGTGTGCATGATGAGAGCATTCTTGTGTGACGAAAATGGAGCATGACTAAACTATATGATTTTGTAGGGATGAACTTTCTTTGGCCATGTTATTTTAAGAAGACATAATTGCTTAGTTAGTATGCTTGAAGCATTATTATTTTTATGTCAATATGAACTTTTATCTTGAATCTTTCGGATCTGAATATTCATAACACAATTAAGAAGAATTACATTGAAATTATGCCAAGTAGCATTCCACATCAAAAATTCTGTTTTTATCATTTACCTACTCGAGGATGAGCAGGAATTAAGCTTGGGGATGCTTGATACGTCTCCAACGTATCTATAATTTTTGATTGCTCCATGGTATATTATCTACTGTTTTGGACATTATTGGGCTTTATTATCCACTTTTATATTATTTTTGGGACTAACCTATTAACCGGAGGCCTAGCCCAGAATTGCTGTTTTTTTGCCTATTTTAGGGTTACGAAGAAAAGGAATATCAAACGGAGTCCAAACGGAATGAAACCTTTGGGAACGTGATTTTCTCACCGAACATGATCCAAGAGACTTGGACCTTACGTCAAGAAATAAAGGAGGAAGCCACAAGGTAGGGGGACGCGCCTACCCCCCCAGGCACACCCTCCACCCTCGTGGGCCCCCTGTTGCTCCATCGACGTACTCCTTCCTCCTATGTATACCTACGTACCCCCAAACAATCAGATACAGAGCCAAAACCCTAATTCCACCGCCGCAACCGTCTGTATTAATACATCTCCAACGTATCTATAATTTTTGATTGTTCCATGCTATTATATTATCAACTTTGGATGTTTATGGGCTTTATTATACACTTTTATATTATTTTTGGGACTAACCTATTAACCTAGAGCCCAGTGCCAGTTTCTGTTTTTTCCTTGTTTTAGAGTATCGCAGAAAAGGAAAATCAAACAGAGTCCAGTTGACCTGAAACTTCACAGAACTTATTTTTGGAAGGAAAGCAACCCGAGAGACTTGGAGTCCACGCAAGGGAAGCACCAAGGAGGCCACGAGGCAGGGGGCGCGCCCTCCACCCTCGTGGGCCCCTCGTGGCTCCCCTGACGTACTTCTTCCGCCTATATATATCTCCATATACCATAAAACACCCGGGAGCACAATAAATCGGGAGTTCCGCCTCCTGAAGCCTCCGTAGCCACCCAAAGCTAATCTAGACCCGTTCCGGCACCCTGCCGGAGGGGGCAATCCCTCTCCGTTGGCCATCTTCATCATCTCGGTGCTCTCCATGACGAGGAGGGAGTAGTTCTCCCTCGGGGCTAAGGGTATGTACCAGTAGCTATGTGTTTGATCTCGCTCTCTCGTGTTCTTGAGGTGATACGATCTTGATATATCGTGAGCTTTGCTATCATATTTGGATCCTATGATGTTTCTTCCCCCCTCTACTCTCTTATAATGGATTGAGTTTCCCCTTTGAGGTTATCTTATCGGATTGAGTCTTTAAAGATTTGAGAACACTTGATGTATGTCTTGCCGTGCGTATTTGTGGTGACAATGGGATACCACGTGATTCACTTGATGCATGTTTTGGTGATCAACTTGCGGGTTTCGCCCATGAAGCTATGCATAGGGGTTGGCACACGTTTTCGTCATGATTCTCCGGTAGGAACTTTGGGGCACTCTTTGAGGTTCTATGTGTTGGTTGAATAGATGAATCTGAGATTGTGTGATGCATATCGTATAATCATACCCACGGATACTTGAGGTGACATTGGAGTATCTAGGTGACATTAGGGTTTTGGTTGATTTGTGTCTTAAGGTGTTATTCTAGTACAAACTCTAGGGCTGTTTGTGACACCTATAGGAATAGCCCAACGGATTGATTGGAAAGAATAACTTTGAGGTGGTTTCATACCCTACCACAATCTCTTTGTTCGTTCTCCGCTATTAGTGACTTTGGAGTGACTCTTTGTTGCATGTTGAGGGATAGTTATGTGATCCAATTATGTTATTATTGTTGACAGGACTTGCACTAGTGAAAGTATGAACCCTAGGCCTTGTTTCAACACATTGCAATACCGTTTACGCTCACTTTTATCATTCGTTACCTTGCTGTTTTTATATTTTCAGATTACAAAAACTATTATCTACCATCCATATACCACTTGTATCACCATCTCTTCGCCGAACTAGTGCACCTATACAAGTTACCATTGTATTGGGTGTGTTGGGGACACAAGAGACTCTTTGTTATTTGGTTGCAGGGTTGCTTGAGAGAGACCATCTTCATCCTACGCCTCCTACGGATTGATAAACCTTAGGTCATCCACTTGAGGGAAATTTGCTACTGTCCTACAAACTTCTGCACTTGGAGGCCCAACAAATCTACAAGAAGAAGGTTGTGTAGTAGACATCAAGCTCTTTTTTGGCGCCGTGGCCGGGGAGGTGAGTGCTTGAAGGTATATCTTTAGATCTTGCAATTGAGTCTTTTAGTTTCTTGTTTTATCACTAGTTTAGTTTATAAAAGAAAACTACAAAAAATGGAATTTGAGTTTGCCTCATACGCTTCATCTATTTAATATCTTTACTGAGTATGATGGAAAGGAAAATTGTGCCAATGTGTTAGAAGAAGAATGCATTAGAATGTTTGGCACTAAATATTTTAATGATGAGCATGATTTCAATGTTGTTAGTATAAATTCCTTGAATATCCATGATGCTAATGACATGCGAAGCCACAAGCTTGGGGAAGCTATGTTTGATGAAGATGATATTTTTTGTCCCCCAAGTTTTGATGAGCAAATTTATTATGATGATAGCATGCCTCCTATTTATGATGATTATGTTGATGAAAGTGGTTTCGGAGAGGTCATGACTTTATTTAGTAATGACCCCCCTATTCCGCAAGAGGTTCCAATTGATTATGAGAACAAAGTTGCTATCTATGATGATTATTGTGATGGCTTGTATGCTATAAAGAATAATGATATCCATGAAACTTGTCATCATGATTTTAGTTTTCAATTGGATTATGCCTCACATGATAATTATTTTGTTGAGTTTGCTCCCACTACTATTCAAGAGAAGAAATTTGCTTATGTGGAGAGTAATAAAATTTCTATGCTTGTAGATCATGAAAAGAATGCTTTAGGTGCTGGTTATATTATTGAATTCATTCATGATGCTACTGAAAATTATTATGAGGGAGGAACATATGCTTGTAGGAATTACAATAATATCAAGTTTCCTCTCTATGTGCTTAAAGTTTTGAAGTTATGCTTGTTTTACCTTCCTATGCAAGTTGATTCTTGTTCCCACAAGTTGTTTTCTCACAAAATCCCTATGCATACAAAATGGTTTAGACTTAAATGTGTTAGCAATATGCTTCATGATGCTCTCTTTATGTTTCAATTCTTATCTTTTATGTGAGCATCATTGAAATCATCATGCCTAGCTAGGGGCGTTAAACGATAGCGCTTGTTGGGAGGCAACCCAATTTTATTTTTGTACCTTGATTTTTGCTCATGTTTAGTAATAAATAATTTATCTAGCCTCTGTTATGATTAAGTTTTTTATGTTTTAATTAGTGTTTGTGCCAAGTAGAACCGTTGGGAAGACTTGGAGAAAGTCTTGTTGATCTTGCTGTAAAAAACAGAAACTTTAGCGCTCACGAGAATTGCTGCCATTTTTATTTGGATAGTGCTATTTAGTTAATTATTTTTGCAGATTATTGATAGATAAATTCCTCACGTCCAGAAATGTATTTTAGAATTGTTGGGGTTCCAGAAGTATACGTTTGATCCAGATTACTAAAGACTGTTCTGTTTTTGACAGATTCTGTTTTCTATGTGTTGTTTGCTTATTTTGATGAATCTATGAGTAGTATCGGAGGGTCTGAACCATAGAGAAGTTGGAATACAGTAGATATTACACCAATATGAATTTATAATGAGTTCAAAACAGTACCTAAGTGGTGATTTATTTTCTTATACTAACGGAGCTTACGCGTTTTCTGTTAAGTTTTGTGTTGTGAAGTTTCCAAGTTTTGGGTAAAGATTTGATGGACTATGGAATAAGGAGTGGCAAGAGCCTAAGCGTGGGTATTACCAAGTCACCCCAAGGTAATATTCAAGGAAAACCAAGAGCCTAAGCTTGGGGATGCCCCGGAAGGCATCCCCTCTTTCGTCTACTTTCATCGGTAACTTTACTTGGAGCTATATTTTTATTCACCACATGATATGTGTTTTGCTTGGAGCGTCAATTTATTTTTTTTAGGATTTTATTGCTGTTATTTAGAACAATGTTTTGCATATTTTATTTCAATAAAAGTGTCATTGATAGTCTTTACTATGCCTATGTTACAAGTCTTCATGTTGCTGTTTGAAAACAGAAAGTTTACCGCTGTTGCAATAATTCCCTAGAAAAGTCAGAATGTGATAAAATTTTGGAACCTTTTGCATATTAAGCTCTGATAAATTTAATACAGTGGGAATTTTCTTTCATAATTTTTGGAGTTAGGGAAGTATGGATCTTGCTGCACTCTTTACAGACTATCCTGTTTAGGCAGATTGCTGTTATGTTTGCATTGTTTGCATATGTTTGCTTCTTTAATGATTCTATTTGAGGATAGAACTATTAAATATGCAGAGGCATTTAGTATGCAATGTTGAATAATAATTTTAGTGATTTGCTACAGTAGAGTATGATAAGGTTTTGGCAATGGTTTATACTAACTTATCTCACGAGTCCTTGTTGAGTTTTGTGTGGATGAAGCTTTTGAGATTTAGGGAGACCGTGATATGAGAGGAATTAAGGAGACACAAAAGCTCAAGCTTGGGGATTCCCAAGGCATCCCAAGATAATATTTCAAGAATTCTCAAGCTTCTAAGCTTGGGGATGCCCCGGCTGGCATCCCACCTTTCTTCTTCAACAACTATCGGTTAGTTTCGGTTGATCCTAAGTTTTTGCTTCTTCACATGATGTTTGATATTTTTAGAATGTCATTTTCTTTTGCTTTGCTTGCTGTTTGAATAAAATACCAAGATCTGAAATTATTAAGTGTTAGAGAGTCTTCACATAGTTGCATAATTTTTCAACTACTCATTGATCTTCACTTATATTTTTCGGAGTAGTTTGTCACTTGCTCTAGTGTTTCACTTATATCTTTTTAGAGCACGGTGGTGGTTTTATTTTGAATAAATAGATGAACTCTTGTGCTTCACTTATATTATTTTGAGAGTCTTTAGAACAGCATGGTAATTTGCTTTGGTTATGAAACTAGTCCTAATATGATGGGCATCCAAGAGGGATATAATAAAAACTTTCATATAAAGTGCATTGAATACTATGAGAAGTTTGATACTTGATAATTGTTTTGAGATATGGAGATGGTGATATTAGAGTCATGCTAGTTGAGTAGTTGTGAATTTGAGAAATACTTGTGTTGAAGTTTGTGATTCCCGTAGCATGCATGTATGGTGAACCGTTATGTGATGAAGTCGGAGCATGATTTATTTATTGATTGTCTTCCTTATGAGTGGCGTTCGGGGACGAGCGATGGTCTTTTCCTAACAATCTATCCCCCTAGGAGCATGCGTGTAGTACTTTGTTTCGATAACTAATAAATTTTTGCAATAAGTATGTGAGTTATTTATGACTAATGTTGAGTCCATGGATTATACACACTCTCACCCTTCCACCATTGCTAGCCTCTCTAGTACCGCGCAACTTTCGCCGGTACCATAAACCAACCATATACCTTCCTCAAAACAGCCACCATACCTATGGCATTTCCATAGCCATTCCGAGATATATTGCCATGCAACTTTCCACCGTTCTGTTATTATGACACGCTTCATCATTGTCATATTGCTTTGCATGATCATGTAGTTGACATCGTATTTGTGGCAAAGCCGCCGTTCATAATTCTTCCATACATGTCACTCATGAGTCATTGCACATCCCGGTACACCACCGGAGGCATTCATATAGAGTCATATTTTGTTCTAAGTATCGAGTTGTAATTCCTAAGTTGTAAGTAAAAAGAAGTGTGATGATCATCATTATTAGAGCATTGTCCCAGTGAGGAAAGGATGATGGAGACTATGATTCCCCCACAAGTCGGGATGAGACTCCAGATTAAATAAAAAAAGAGGCCAAAGAAGCCCAAATAAAAAAAGAGAAAAGAGGCCATAAAAAAAGAGAAGGCCCAAATAAAAAAAATAAAAAATGAGGGGAAAAGAGAGAAGGGGCAATGCTACTATCCTTTTACCACACTTGTGCTCCAAAGTAGCACCATGATCTTCATGATAGAGAGTCTCTTGTTTTGTCACTTTCATATACTAGTGGGAATCTTTCATTATAGAACTTGGCTTGTATATCCCAATGACGGGCTTCCTCAAAATGCCCTAGGTCTTCATGAGCAAGCGAGTTGGATGCACACCCACTAGTTTCTTTTGTTGAGCTTTCATACATTTATAGCTCTAGTGCATCCGTTGCATGGCAATCCCTACTCACTCACATTGATATCTATTGATGGGCATCTCCATAGCCCGTTGATACGCCTAGTTGATGTGAGACTATCTTCTCCCATTTTGTCTTCTCCACAACCACCATTCTATTCCACATATAGTGTTATGTCCATGGCTCACGCTCATGTATTGCGTGAAGATTGAAAAAGTTTGAGAACATCAAAAGTATGAAACAATTGCTTGGATTGTCATCGAGGTTGTGCATGATTTAAATATTTTGTGTGGTGAAGATAGAGCATAGCCAGACTATATGATTTTGTAGGGATAGCTTTCTTTGGCCATGTTATTTTGAGAAGACATGATTGCTTTGTTAGTATGCTTGAAGTATTGTTATTTTTATGTCAATATTAAACTTTTGTCTTGAATCTTATCGATCTGAATATTCTTGCCATAATAAAGATAATTACATGGAGAAATATGTTAGGTAGCATTCCACATCAAAAATTCTGTTTTTATCATTTACCTACTCGAGGACGAGCAGGAATTAAGCTTGGGGATGCTGATACGTCTCCAACGTATCTATAATTTTTTATTGTTCCATGCTATTATATGATCAACTTTGGATGTTTATGGGCTTTATTATACACTTTTATATTATTTTTGGGACTAACCTATTAACCTAGAGCCCAGTGCCAATTTCTGTTTTTTCCTTGTGGCTCCTTGTGGCTCCCCTGACGTACTTCTTCCTCCTATATATCTCCATATACCCTAAAAACATCCGGGAGCACAATAGATCGGGAGTTCCGCCGCCAAAAGCCTCCGTAGCCACTGAAAGCCAATCTAGACTCGTTCCGGCACCCCGCCGGAGGGGGCAATCCCTCTCCGGTGGCCATCTTCATCATCCCGGTGCTCTCCATGACGAGGAGGGAGTAGTTCTCCCTCGGGGCTGAGGGTATGTACCAGTAGCTATGTGTTTGATCTCTCTCTCTCTCTCTCTCTCTCTCTCTCTCTCTCTCTCTCGTGTTCTTGAGGTGATACGATCTTGATGTATCGCGAGCTTTGCTATCATATTTGGATCCTATGATGTTTCTTCCCCCTCTACTCTCTTGTAATGGTTTGAGTTTCCCCTTTGAGGTTATCTTATCGGATTGAGTCTTTAAAGATTTGAGAACACTTGATGTATGTCTTGACGTGCGTATCTGTGGTGACAATGGGATACCACGCGATTCACTTGATGTATGTTTTGGTGATCAACTTGCGGGTTCCGCCCATGAACCTATGCATAGGGGTTGGCACACGTTTTCTTCATGATTCTCTGGTAGGAACTTTGGGGCACTCTTTGAGGTTCTATGTATTGGTTGAATAGATGAATCTGAGATTGTGTGATGCATATCATATAATCATACCCACGGATACTTGAGGTGACATTAGGGTTTTGGTTGATTTGTGTCTTAAGGTGTTATTCTAGTACAAACTCTAGGGCTGTTTGTGACACCTATAGGAATAGCCCAACAGATTGATTGGAAAGAATAAGTTTGAGGTGGTTTTGTACCCTACCATAATCTCTTTGTTCGTTCTCCGCTATTAGTGACTTTGGAGTGACTCTTTGTTGCATGTTGAGGGATAGTTATGTGATCCAATTATGTTATTATTATTGACAGGACTTGCACTAGTGAAAGTATGAACCCTAGGCCTTGTTTCAACACATTGCAATACCGTTTACGCTCACTTTTATCATTGCAAGTCTCTTCGAATTATCAGTTTGGTTTGGCCTACTAGATTGATCTTTCTTGCAATGGGAGAAGTGCTTAGCTTTCGGTTCAATCTTGCGGTGTCCTTTCCCAGTGACAGTAGGGGCAGCAAGGCACGTATTGTATTGTTGCCATCAAGGATAACAAGATGGTTTTTTTTATCATATTGCATGAATTTAACCCTCTACATCATGTCATCTTGCTTAAGGCGTTACTCTGTTTTCATGAACTTAATACTCTAGATGCATGCTGTATAGCGGTCGATGAGTGGAGTAATAGTAGTAGATGCAGCCAGGAGTCGGTCTACTTGTCTCGGACGTGATGCCTATATACATGATCGTACCTAGATATTCTCATAACTATGCTCAATTCTGTCAGTTGCTCAACAGTAATTCGTTCACCCACCGTAAAATACTTATGCTCTTGAGAGAAGCCACTAGTGAAACCTATGGCCCCCGGGTCTATCTTCATCATATTAATCTTCCAGTATTTAGTTATTTCCTTTGCTTTTTTACTTTGCTTTTATTTTACTTTGCATCTCTATCATAAAAATACCAAAAATATGATCTTATCATATCTATCAGATCTCACTCTTGTAAGTGACCGTGAAGGGATTGACAACCCCTTATCGCGTTGGTTGCGAGGAGTTATTTGTTTTGTGCAGGTACGAGGGACGCGCGCGCAGCCTCCTACTGGATTGATACCTTGGTTCTCAAAAACTGAGGGAAATACTTACGCTACTTTGCTGCATCATCCTTTCCTCTTCAAGGAAATCCAACGCAGTGCTCAAGAGGTAGCACATCGCAACCCCAAACTTTAAGAAACGACAACTTAGGTTTCTTGCCAAACCACAGTTCATATGGCGTCGTCTCATCGGATTTAGATGGTGCCCTATTTAACGTGAATGCAGCTGTCTCTAATGCATAACCCCAAAATGATAGTGGTAAATCGATAAGAGACATCATAGATTGCACCATATCTAATGAAGTACGGTAATGATGTTCGGACACACCATTATGCTGTGGTGTTCTAGGTGGCGTGAGTTGCGAAACTATTTCGTATTGTTTAAAAATGAAGACCAAACTCGTAACTCAAATATTATCCTCCATGATCAGATCATAGAAACTTTATTTTCTTATTACTATGATTTTCCACTTGACTCTTAAATTCTTTGAACTTTTCAAATGTTTCAGACTTATGTTTCATCAAGTAGATATACTCATATCTTCTCAAATCATTTGTGAAGGTGAGAAAATAACGATACCCGCCGCGAGCCTTAATATTCATCAGACCACATACATCAGTATGTATGATTTCCAACAAATCTATTGCTCGCTCCATAGTTTCGGAGAACGGCGTTTTAGTCATCTTGCCCATGAGGCATGGTTTGCAAGTACCAAGTGATTCATAATCAAGTGATTTCAAAAGTCCATCTGAATGGAGTTTCTTCATGCGCTTTACACCAATATGACCTAAACGACAGTGCCACAAATAAGTTGCACTATCATTATTAACTCTGCATCTTTTGGCTTCAATATTATGAATATGTGTATCACTATGATCGAGATTCAATAAAACCATTCACCTTGGGTGTATGACCATTGAAGGTTTTATTCATGTAAACAGAACAGTAATTATTCTCTGACTTTAAATGAATAACCATATTGCAATAAACATGATCAAATCATATTCATGCTTAACGCAAACATCAAATAACATTTATTTAGGTTCAACACTAATCCCGAAAGTATAGGGAGTGTGCGATGATGATCATATCAATCTTGGAACCACTTCCAACACACATCATCACTAGACCCTTAACTAGTCTCTGTTCATTCTGCAACTCCCGTTTTGAGTTACTAATCTTAGCAACTGAACTAGTATCAAATACTGAGGTGTTTCTATAAACACTAGTAAAGTACACATCAATAACATGTATATCAAATATGCTTGTAACATCCCAAATTTTCAATTTGGAATGTTATACATTAGATCATCATTGCATATCATGTTTTATTGCTTTTCCGTTCCGTAATCCTCGAAATCCTAAGCAACTCAAGGACCCTCAGAGAGAGTTGGGGATTTCCCGGTTTTCATATTTGATTCTTTTATCAAATTTTGAAACGACGATTTTGGTTTTAATTATTTTTCTCTCCGAAAATATTTCATATTAAAATACAAGAGAGGAGATAATATGACTTCTCCAAAATAAATGAAATATTGGAGGAAAAATATTAAAATCAATTATTTGTTCCATTTGGATTTTATTGCAATTTTGTTTGCATTAGAAAAATTGCACGTTTTCAAAATTGCATTTTAGGGCCAAGAAAATGTTCGTCTCGTTCCAAATATTTTATTTAGACGGTGAAAATTTATTTTGGCATTTTAGTTTTTTTTAATTTTTTTCTAGGATTTTATTTTGGTCGGCGAATTTTTTTTAAGTTCCCGCGCTCGACAGGGCCTAAGGCCCAGCCGAGCCAGGCCGCCGCCGCCGCCGCCTTTCCCGCGCGTGCCGCCGCCGCCGACTCGGACAAGGAGTCCGAGCCAGACTCCACCGCCGCCGCCTTGGCCCCTCCTCCATGCCGCCCCGCCCCTTTATATACGCGCCGCCCGAGCCCCCACCCCCACAACCACCGCCGCCCCGCGCCTAGCCCCGCCGCCCG
>NC_041392.1:143678147-143712555 GCF_002162155.2 Triticum dicoccoides
ACCCCCGCGAGCCGCCGCTCCGCCGCCGCACCTCGCCTCGCCGGACCTTTCGCCGGAGGTAGTCGCCGGACTCCGCCGCCGTTTTTTTATAAAACCATTCGGGTTTTTTAGAAACCCTAGATCCGTTTTTTCGGATTCACCGGTTTTTCTCGGTTCTTCGCCCATTAGATATAGCTAACGAACGCTCGTTCGTTAGTCTGTTCGTCAGTTTTCTTTTATCGGATTTATTCCGCGATTTTCTCTGATCGTGATTTCTGATCCGATCTTAGTTTTTGTTTATCTTTTCGCTCGTTAGTCGGAATCAGGCGATTCAAGCGCCTAGAGTTTCATCTCGAAACCCTCTTTCCATTTAACCAACTCAAACAAGTTTTCTCTACTGTAAAATTTGACCTAGTTTCAGATTAGTAAACAAAGCTTCTTTCTTTCACCGTTTGAGTTTCGTTGCTCCGTTTGATTTGATTCTTTTTGCGAACCAGAGTTCTTAATTTGAACTTTCTGGTCAACCTCTTTTATTTGAGTTTTGCTTGTGCATCGTTGCTTGTTACTTATGTATGCTATTGTTTGCTTGCGACAGAACACTCGGAGTGCGAAGCGTGCTACTACGAGTCCCTAGGTTTCGCAGATCGTCAGCAAGGCAAGTAACACTTTGATCATACCCCTTTATCACCCAATTTTTATGCATTAGTTCCAATCCTCAAACATTGCATTGATTAGGATGTCATTAACTTGTGGGTTGGGAAGTAGTTGATGAGGTAGAACCTATTGCCCTGTTACATTCAAACCCTTGGGAGTTACTCTACGTGTTGCTTATATTACTATACTATGCTATGCTCGTAGGTGTGGTTTGGGTTTGAGTGAAATCCATGACAGATGTGAGATTGTTAAATTAATGGTTCAACTTAAGGTGGCAACTTAATCAAACAACTGGGTGGATTGAGGCACCTGGAGTACCCAGTGTTGCCTGTATTTTTTGGAAATCCCGGAGTACCCGTGTGATCTTCCTATGGACCGCCACCCAGGCTCAAAGGGAACTGAGATGATTCATGCTAGAAACTTCCGTGTGCAGCCACAAGCTATTATGGGCTCTAGCATAGTTGAGTAAGTTACGTGAAGCTCTTGAAGAGGTAGATCAGCAGGTAGTGGGATGTAGGTTTGGTATGGTCTGTCTGGAGTAGAGAGTTAATGTTTCTGAAAGACTGTGTCTCGGTCATCTGTTTCTCAAACACCCTATAGTGCGAGAAATCCAACGGAGGAGATCGAGTCTTGTGGGGAAAAGTGCGCAATCCTCTGCAGAGTGTACAATCTAATCATGGTTAGCCGTGTCCCCGGTTATGGACAATTCTTGAGTATCTAGTACTTGGGTTATTACATGTATCTCATCATGTTTAATTAATATTGTTGGGTTGTTAATCGCTTTAATTGGGATTGAGTTGGAGGAACCTTCTCAATGATGTTTCAACTACCATGATAGTAAAATTTAAAATCTATTCCTTTATTGTAGGGAAAAATTGGCTTTTCGCAAAAACTATAAACCATAGAGCTTTCCACCAGCCATATATGCATATAGTGATAGCATTATTTTGTTCTTGATCTAATGTGTTATGTTGCCAGCATATTCCATGTGCTGACCCGTTTTCGGGCTGCAATGTATTATGTTGCAGACTTTTCAGACGAGGAGTAAGGTACGTTAGGCCGTTGCCATGTAGCTCAGTTATGTCATTGGAGTAGATGGACTCACTTTATCTTCCAAGCCTTCCGTTGTTATCGTATTAGATGGCCTTAAGCCATATTATTGTAATAAGTTCTCTCTTGAGACATTCGATGTAATAAGTGTGTGATTGCTACTCTGTTATAAATCCTTCGAGTACTGTGTGTGTCAGCATTACCGATCCAGGGATGACACTGAAGCACAGAGACTTGACCATTTGAGGTCGGGTCGCTACAAGATGGTATCAGAGCACATGCTGAGTGTAGGACACGACCACTAAGATAAAACCTAGGTCACACCTCTCTTCTCATTTCTGACTCCTCTCCATTTTCTACTCTTTAGGATGACGGAAATGAAGAACAAGTTTGCACAACCGGATGAAGACACACCTTTTGGACGTCACTTGAAGGAAGTCACTAGGTACTTGAACATTGGAATACCAAGCTTCACCGGGACATACAACGCCACTTTACCTGAAGAGGAGCGCTGGATGATTCAAGTACAAGTTCCAGGAAGGACGTTCTCGCCAACTTCTAAACCCATAGAGTTTTCTTTCGAAGCACCCACCTGGAGTCTAGGCAAGAGCATGGCAGCCCACATTACCATTGGACGCATTGGAGAAGTTTAAAACACGGAGCTTAAGGACACTATTTACCAAATATGTGGGCGCCGAGACGAGCAATGGGAAGTAATCAGCACCAGGAAGGATAGATCCATTGCAGCTTTCATCCAGGAGTTAAACCAGCACATCCGACGTCAGGAAAACCAGATGTGTGCGGACATGATGGACTTAAAGAAGGCGAAGACTAGGATCATTGAGCTGGAGGAAGAACTCAAGTTTACACGCGATGGATATGAGGATGAAATCAAGACACTACTAGAGAAGAATGACGACCTAGTCAAGAAGATCGGAGTATTCATGGGAGGACCAGCACCGGGAGACGAAGACGAAGATCCCACTTGCCCGGACAACTACATCATCATTGACGACACCGATTCCGATCCTAGTGATGATGACTATGAAGACGAAGCTGGAGCAGACATCATGGAGTCTTCCACCGATCAAAATTTCTAGATGACTGCCATATATCACTAGTATTCCCCCATGTATTTAGTAGTAGTTGAACACGTGTGCGATAGTTCTAGATCGTTTGTATGCCCTTGCTTGATTGATTGAGTGAAATGATTGTGTTTGTCTCATGTGCATATGGGTAGTGTTTTCTCATTAGACCTCTT
The DNA here is from genome assembly GCF_002162155.2 of Triticum dicoccoides. Taxonomy (NCBI): domain Eukaryota; kingdom Viridiplantae; phylum Streptophyta; class Magnoliopsida; order Poales; family Poaceae; genus Triticum; species Triticum dicoccoides. The sequence continues at coordinate 143,681,092 of NC_041392.1, forward strand.
TTCTATTCTAAATCTCTTCCATCTAAACCCCTCAGATGCCTCCGAGACGTGACACCGGTTTTGCCTTCCCACCGGAGCTCACCCAGTTGATCCAACTGCAGAATACATTGATGCAATTGCTAGTTCAGAATCAGGGCAACAACAACAACAACAACCCGCCGCCCGTGGACAACCTAGCCCGTTTTCTAAGGTTACAGCCACCGGTGTTTTCCAGTAGCACCGAGCCCATAGTTGCGGATGATTGGCTACGCCGTATTGGAAGGGAGTTGACCATCGTAGGTTGCACAGATGCTGAGAGAGTGCGCTTTGCTGCAAATCAATTGGGTGGACCAGCAGCCTCATGGTGGGAGAATTACACAACCACTTTTCCTATAGCCAATGTCACTTGGGACCAGTTTCAGCAAGCTTTCCGCACAGCCCATGTCTCCACTGGAGCTATGCAAATGAAGAAGCGGGAGTTCCGCAACCTACGCCAGGGGAACCGTACTGTGGCTCAGTACGTGGATGAGTTTAGCAAGTTATCTCGCTACGCCCCTAATGATGTGGCCACAGATGCCGCGAAGTAGGAGAAGTTTATGGAAGGGCTGAATGATGAGATGAGTATGCAGTTGATGGTAGCAACCTTCAACAACTACAATGAGTTGGTAGATAAGGCTCTTATGATTGAATGGAAGCAACAACAGATTGAGAGCCGCAAGAGGAAGTATGGACAAGGGAAGTATAACTCAGGAGCTCAGCAGAAACCTCGCCTAACCCCGAACTCGGGAGGACTTGTTCATAACCATGGAGGTCAAAACCACACTGGAGGAGGATCGCATAACCACAATGGTTCTAAGAATGGGAATGTGAACGGAACCAACAATAATCATAACCGCCCCAACCTAGCCACACCCGCCAAAAGGGACTTAAGTCATGTTACTTGTTTCAAGTGCGGGAAGACTGAACACTACGCCACGGAGTGCCCTGAAGGAAAGAATGGAAATGGAAATGGGAGCGCTGGGAAGAAGCCAAATCCATTCAACAAAGGACAAGTGAACCACGTTAACGTGGAGGAGGTTGAAGAGCAGCCGGACATGGTAATAGGTAAGTTCTTGGTTAAGTCATTTACCACTCTTGTTCTTTTCGATACTGGTGCATCACATTCATACATTTCAAGGGGATTCGTGGATAAGTTTAAACTACCAACCCAAACCCTTAGGACCCCTATTTTAGTAAGTTCACCCGGAGCAGAGTATATGGCCAGCCGATGGTGTGACCAGATACCCTTAACCATTGGTACACATGTTTTTCCGTCCGACCTAATTATCTTGGAGTCACAAGGATTAGATGTGATATTGGGTATGGACTGGATGTCAAAATTTGGAGGAAGCATTGACTGTGCTAGTAAGTCGATTTATCTCACCACCCCGGAAGGGAAAAGGATTAAGTATGTATCTAGGCATGTGCCTAGGAGGAGTCAAGTGAATGCCCTTACGGGAGTTGTTCAGGAGGAAGTGCCTGTAGTGAAGGATTACCCGGATGTTTTTCCAGAGGAGTTACCAGGCATGCCACCAGATAGAGACATTGAGTTTTTGATAGAGCTGTTGCCAGGTACAGGGCCAATATCTAAGAGACCCTATCGGATGCCCGCAAATGATCTGGAAGAAATTAAGAAACAGATCAAGGAGTTATTGGAGAAAGGATACATCCGAAGAAGTTCATCACCTTGGGGACCCCCAGTACTTTTGGTTGAGAAGAAGGATAAATCCCCGAGGATGGTTGTTGATTATCGAGCATTAAATGAAGTGACGATTAAGAACAAGTACCCACTGCCGATGATCAACGATCTGTTTGATCAGTTGCAAGGAGCTAAAGTGTTTTCGAAGATCGATTTGCAATCGGGGTATCATCAGTTGAAGATACGGGAGAAGGACATACCGAAGACAGTGTTCACAACACGATATGGATTATACGAGTACACGGTCATGTCATTTGGACTGACTAACGCCCCTGCCTATTTCATGAGCATGATGAACAAGGTGTTCATGGAGTATTTGGACAAGTTTGTTGTGGTGTTTATTGATGATATTATGGTATACTTGAAGAACGAGGAGGAGCACACAGAGCATTTGCGCTTAGTTCTCGAGAAACTCAGGGAACACCAGTTGTATGCTAAGTTTAGCAAATGCGAATTTTGGTTGAAGGAAGTCGGGTTCCTTGGACATGTTATATCGGGAGAAGGTATAGCAGTAGACCCTAGCAAAATTCAGTCAGTCACTGAATGGTTGGCACCCACTTCAGTTAGCGAGATCCGCAGTTTTCTTGGACTCATAGGATACTACCGGAGATTCATCGAGAATTTTTCCAAAATTGCAAAGCCAATGACTGAACTGTTGAAGAAGCATACTAAGTTTAAGTGGAAAGAAGATTGCGAGGCAAGTTTCCAGGAATTGAAGAAACGTTTGACTACAGCGCCAGTACTAACACTACCAGATATACATAAGGAGTTCCAAGTGTACTGCGATGCCTCACGCTTAGGACTTGGATGTGTGCTTATGCAGGACGGGAGAGTTGTTTCGTATGCCTCACGACAACTAAAACCTCATGAGTTGAACTATGCCACACATGATTTGGAGTTACCAGCCGTAGTACATGCATTGAAGACCTGGAGACATTACCTTATTGGAAACCGTTGTGATGTGTACACAGACCATAAGAGTTTGAAGTACATTTTCACCCAGAAGGAACTGAACCTTAGACAGAGAAGATGGTTGGAACTTATAAAGGATTATGACATGAAGCTACACTATCATCCAGGAAAGGCCAATATCGTAGCAGACGCTTTGAGCCGGAAGAGTTATGCTAACATCCTTGAAAGCAAGGGACTGCCGAAGGAATTAGCAGAGAATATCATGGAACTTCGACTGGAGATTGTTCCTAGAGGATCCGTTGCAACAATGGAGGTCCAGTCGACATTGATGGACAAGATTCGGGAAGCTCAGAAGGAGGACAAGGAGATTGCCGAGATAAAGGAGAAGATGGGCAAAGGAAAGGCCAAAGGTTTTCGTGAGGATGAGTGAGGGAGTCCTGGATTAGGGGGTGTTCGGATAGCCAAACTATACCTTCAAGCCGGACTCCTGGACTATGAAGATACGAGATTGAAGACTCCGTCCCGTGTCCGGAAGGGACTTTCCTTGGCGTGGAAGGCAAGCTTGGCGATATGGATGTTCTGATCTCCTACCATTGTAACCGACTCTATGTAACCCTAACCCTATCCGGTGTCTATATAAACCGGAGGGTTTTAGTCCGTAGGACAACATACACATCAACAATCATACCATAGGCTAGCTTCTAGGGTTTAGCCTCTCTGATCTCGTGGTAAATCAACTCTTGTAATACCCATACCATCAATATTAATCAAGCAGGACGTAGGGTTTTACCTCCATCGAGAGGGCCCGAACTTGGGTAAAACTTCGTGTCCCCTGCCTCCTGTTACCATCCGGCCTAGACGCACAGTTCGGGACCCCCTACCCGAGATCCGCCGGTTTTGACACCGACATTGGTGCTTTCATTGAGAGTTCCTCTGTGTCGTCGCCATCAGGAAGGATGCCTCCCCCTATCTTTAAAGACAACACCGTTGCTAAGGGAGTTTTGGCTGTCGGCCAAACCCTCCGGCTAGGTGGTTTTCTTATGACCACCTGTTCGGCTTCTACACTGACGATGACCTCTCGAGCCATCGAAAACAATCTTCATGTCAACTCGGAACTTGCCAAGCAGTTAGATCCAATAGAGGTTTCCTCCATAAACGAGCTCTTGGACCGCTACTCCGCCCTGGGAGTTGCTACGGATTACGACCAGATCGGGCCTAAAACCGATCTGAGAAAGATTAACTCTCCCCAGGCACCCACCATGTCGCCGTGGTAGAGGGACAGTGCGGCGACCCTTCATCTATCCTAAGGACTCGCTACGTCCGGATTCCCGATCCCTCCAAGACGGATGTCCGCGGAGGGGAGGATATCACTCAAGACCTGAACCTAGAATCAGGCGACGGACTGGATTCATTGGACGACATCCAGGAATCCAAATTTTCAAGTTTGGAAATTCCTCGGCCTCTGAGCCTCAGAAGGGGTAAGGCTTTGGACTTAATTCCACCCACCCACCCGAACATTAGCGATCTATCCCAAATCAGGCAAGAGCCCAACGAAACAGTACATCATTACTGGGCCAGATTCCTCCTGGTTATGCATAGGATAAAGGGCTGCCGCGAGGAAGATGCAATTCTATCCTTCTGCAATAATTGCACGGACAAGGGAATACTCAACGCCATAGGTCGCCGTGATATTACACGCTTCGCCGACTTAGCATCCATAGTACGAAAGTACTGTGCGATGGAAAGCACCCGGAAAACCGAAACAAAATTTTGGGACAACCTTGCCCTTAATGCAAGCCCAGTCTGAAACAAGAGGGTGCATCATCGCCAGACACCCGGGTCAAACACCAAAAAGCAAAAACCCTCTCCAGGGCATGGAACCGTACTGGAAGGATGGCTTAATGGACCCTGTAAAATTCATAGCACAGAGGATGCTATACCAACTCACAGCCTTAGAGCATGTTGGATACTCCGGCAGGTGGCCAAGATCGGCGAGAACCTCCTAATCACGGAGACCACAGAAAGCCACCCCAGAGACTCCAATACGGTACTAACAGTCTTCGAGACCTTCGCATCAAATAATATGCGAAAAAGGACACTCCGCAGCCTTGCCGAAATCTACCAAGTAGCAACAGTAAACCCGTGGAGTGACACGGCCATTACCTTCAATGCCAATGATGAACCTAAATTCCGAACAGCCCGAGCACCAGCCGCATTGGTCCTCAGTCCAATAGTGGACGGCTTTCGTCTCACCAAGGTACTCATGGACGGCGGCAGCGGATTGAACCTCATCTATGAGGAAACCCTCCAAAAAATGGATATAGACTGGAACTGCATCACGCGAAGCAGCACAACCTTTAGAGGAATAATCCCCAGTCGGGAAGCGCGCTGTACAGGAAAAATCACACTGGATGTGGTGTTCAGCACGCCGGACAATTACAGGTCCGAAGAAGTCACGTTCCACGTGGCCCTGTTCAGCAGTGGTTATCACGCTTTGCTAGGGTGGGAAGCATTCACAATCTTCCAAGAAATACCCCATTACGGGTACATGAAGCTCAAGATGCCCGGGCCTAACGGGATCATCACTCTCGCTAGTGATCCGGATGTAGCACTCCGCGCCGAAAACAAGACAACTGCACTGGCCCTCGAGGCACTATCTGAAGCCCTAGCAGCCGAGGAACTGACTGCGCTGCGCTCTACCGTGAATAGGGACGACGTGGTACTCGACAAATGATCCAAGTCCACCTCCTTTAAACCAGCGGACGAAATAGTCAAATTCCAAGTCCATCCAATGGAACCCAACAAAACAGCTTCCATTGGGGCACAGTTAAACCCTGATGTCGACGCCGCATTGCGAGAGTTCCTACGGGAGAACTGGGACATTTTCGCCTGGCATCCTTCGGACATGGCAGGAATCCCACGCAGGCTGGTCGAGCACAGCTTAAATATCCAAACAGGATTCAAACCTATCAAACAGGCTCTTTGGGGTTTTTCCGAACCTAAGAGACAGGCTATGGGAGAGGCGCTAGCAAAGCTATTGGAAGCTGGATTCATCAGAGATATAAAACATCCGGACTGGCTAGCAAACCTGGTGATGGTACCAAAGAAGGACAAATCCTGGCGCCTGTGTGTCGATTTTAAAGACCTCAACAAGGCTTGCCCAAAGGATCCCTTCCCTCTCCCCCGCATTGATCAAATTATCAATGTCACCGCAGGACACGATTCGTTGTGTTTCCTCGACGCATATTCTGGCTACCATCAAATCAAGATGGCAGAATCAGACCAAGCCGCAACGGCATTTATCACACCATACGGGCCATTCTGCTTCACACAATGCCCTTCGGGCTCAAAAACGCCGGCGCAACATATCAGCGCATGATTCAGACATGTCTAGCAAGCCAGATCGGTAAAACAGTGGAGGCATACGTAGATGATGTGGTCGTCAAAACAAGACATGTTGAATCTCTAGTAGACGACTTGAGGCTCACATTTGATAATCTCTGAACATACGACATCAAGCTCAACCCGAAAAAATGCGTTTTCGGCATTCCAGCCAGAAAGCTCTTGGGCTTCATTGTATCCAGCAGAGGAATTGAGGCCAATCCAGCCAAGATCCGAGCTCTGTCGCAATTGGATATCCCAAAGGACCTCAAACAAATACAAAAGTTAACCAGATGTGTGGCGGCTTTAAGCCGCTTTATCTCCCGCCTGGGAGAAAAGGCCCTCCCCCTTTACCGCCTCCTTCGGCGCACCGAACACTTCAAATGGACGGACGCAGCCACGACCGGACTCGACGAAATAAAAGCCATACTGGCAACAAACCCAGTCCTGGCCGCGCCAAACATCGGCGAACCAATGCTATTGTACATCGCAGCAACACATCAGGTTGTAAGCGCAGTGCTCGTCGTCGAACGAGAAGCGGACGGACACAAATTCCCCCTTCAAAGGCCTGTCTATTATGTGTCCACTGTCCTCACTCCCTGCAAATCACGGTACCCGCATTATCAAAAGATTGCGTATGTGGTATTCATGGCATCCCGGAAGCTACGACACTACTTCCAAGAGTGTTCAATAACAGTAGCCTCGGAAGTACCACTTAATGACATTATTAACAACCGTGACGCAACGGGCCGGATTGTGAAATGGGCCATCGAGCTCCTCCCGTTCGACATAACTTATAAGCCACGACGAGCCATCAAGTCACAAGTTTTGGCCGATTTCGTCGCAGAATGGACGGAGGCCGAACTCCCTAAAGAGTACGGCACATATTCAAATTGGATCATGCATTTCGACGGCTCCAAGATGTTGGCCGGACTAGGGGCTGGTGTCGTATTGACGTCCCCCACAGGAGACATAGTTCAATACGTACTATAGAATATGTACACAGACTCCAACAATGCAGCTGAATATGAGGCCCTTTTACATGGTCTCTGGATGGCAGTATCCATGGGCATTCAACGCCTAGAGGTGCGCGAGGACTCGAACCTCGCAATATCCCAAATAAATGGAGACTTCGACAGCAAAGATCTAAAGATGGCAGCTTACCGTAACGCCGTCCTAAAAATGTCAGCTCAGTTCGAAGGGCTTGAATTTCACCACATAGCCCGGGAAAATAATCAGGCGGCAGATGTCCTGGCACACATCGGCGCAAAACGTGATGTAGTCCCCCCCAACATCTTCTTGGAAAGGCTATTCAAGCCATCCGTAGTATGGGAAGGGGAGCCACACAACAACAGCCCGGACCCAACCGCACTGCCCGACATCGAACATTCTGACACAATCGGCGGCTCTGCCAATGAAATAATACCCTCAGCCCACGTAATAATGGCCGTCATAGCCCCGTGGACATAACCATTCCTCACCTACCTTACTAGGCAGGAACTCCCCGAGGACCAAAATGAGGCACGCTGCATAGTGCGGCGATCCAAAGCCTACAAAGTCCATGAAGGAGAGCTTTATAAGAAAAGCACTACCGGAGTCCTTCAAAGGTGCATCTCCGAAGAGGAAGGGCGGGACCTCCTGGCTAATATTCATGCCGGACTCGGTGGTCATCACGCTGCAGCTCGGTCCCTTGTAAGCAAGGCCTTCCGTATAGGCTTTTATTGGCCGACGGCTCGGGCAGATGCCCATGACTTAGTCCAAAAATGCACCGGTTGCCAGCTCTTTGCAAACCAAAGCCATATGCCACCTACTGCCCTCCAAACCATCCCCATCACTTGGCCTTTCGTGGTCTGGGGGCTTGACATGGTTGGACCGCTTAAAGGCGGAACCCACAAGCACAAATACTTACTGGTCATGGTGGATAAGTTCACCAAATGGATAGAAGCCAAGCCTGTTAAGACGGCCGAATCCGGACCTGTGATAGACTTTATATCCGGGGTTGTACACCGTTACGGCGTCCCCCACAGCATCATCACTGATAACGGCACGAACTTCACGGCCGACGAGGTAAAACTCTGGTGCAAAAACATGGGCATCAAGCTCGATTATGCTTCCGTCTATCACCCACAAACCAACGGCCAGGTCGAACGTGCAAATGGTCTTATCATGAGCGGCATCAAACCCAGGTTAGTGCGGTCCCTCAAGGAATCTAACACGCACTGGGTAGAGGAGCTCGACTCCGTACTCTGGGGGCTGCGGACCACGCCGAATCGCACCACCGGATACACACCATTCTTCATGGTGTACGGCGCTGAGGCAGTTTTGCCTCGCGACATAATTCATGACTCACCTCGAGTGCGCATGTACGAAGAAAGAGAAGCCGAGCTCGATCAGCAGGACAGTTCGGACGCATTAGAGGAGGAGCGTGACGTGGCAAAGGCCCGTTCCGCATTTTATCAACAACAGGCTCGAAGATATCAAAGCAGAGAAGTACGAGCCAAAAATTACAACGTTGGCGAACTAGTTCTACGCCTGCCGGACAAGAAAAAGGACAAACTCAAGCCCAAGTGGGAAGGTCCCTTCATCATCGACCAAGTCCTGACTGATGGTGTGTACCGCCTGCGAAGTGCATCGGATAACCGACTCGAGCCGAACCCATGGAACGCCGCCCGCCTCCGAAGATTCTATGCCTAGCGCCGGATCCCGTGTTCGTCTCCTTACTCTGTCCATTTTTTATATATACCTTCTGCCGTACATTTCTCTCCTCCTCTATCTCTTCCCCTCTTATAGCCTTTAGAGGCTCACAAAGTGACGCGCTATCCGCGCTCAGCAAACCTGGGGGCTTCTTTCGATAGAAGCTTACTTCTAAAGGCTTCACGCCCAACACATGTGTCAAACTTCCGCATGTACCTTTTATTCACCACTATATGCATCGATATGACTTAAGTTTTGGCCAAGCTGGGTTGCCTGGCTCCTGTGCTTACCCCTACGTTCCCGATTGTTCGGCTAGGCGGTAAAGGGAGCACCTCTGCGATTGTTATTGTCGGGTCAGCCGAACGTGTACCTCAGACTGGGTGAAGCCTAAAGCTAGCGTTCTTAAGGGAATATTCGGTCGGTGAACTAAAGACGATCCTTTTATTTTTTCCACGTGCCCCCAGATGTTTTTTCTGTGTTTCTCTTCGCAGCATGGACATGCACTTTAGGGCATGCCTCCCAGTGAAAGGAACCCCTAACGGAACTATTCTCCCTGGAAGATGTTTCTTACTAACCATGTAATATAACATAACTAGTCGGGTACTTGTCTATTCACGCCACAATGACCCCCACGCCTGGTCTCCACGCATTCCCCGGTTCCTATATAACCGCATGGGAATTCGGACACACTCCGGACCGTCAGGTCCCGAGGCTGAAGCGAAAAGGTCGGCCATGACAAATGATCTACAATCCGGCTAGAAGGCATTATAAATGTCAATTAAAATTACATAGTCATTTTGACTGACTGTACTCCTCCTCAATACCATCTAACAGGTTGTCTAATTTATAGTCCTGTTGGGAATACTTTGCAGCCAACTCCACTTGGCCGTATACTAAGCTCACAGGGATCTCCTTCCCATCGGGCCCTACAGGACCAAGCTCGGCCATATGGTTGGGATCGGCCTGTGAATATCTCCTTTAGATGGATTAGGGGCATTCTCTGCTTGCTCTCCGCCGTTGTAGACGGTGAGACCGGCTCGGACCGGGACCATATAGGACGGGGGGAGAAATCCTTTGGTCTGAAGCGTCACTAGCTCGTTGTGCGGAGTAGAACATCTCTCCCAATATCCAGGCTTAGGGCTAGAAGGACGAGAGGAGGAGTTGCGGCGGCTGGCCATGGTGGAATGGGCTTTTGTCCGATGCGCTCTGATGAACACTCGTGGAGGGGAGAAGGTGTGGATTGGGTCTAAATCCTCATCCCCTTAAAAATGGCAACTCATTCACGCAGCTAGGGGTGTGAACATAAAAACACTCAGACTTTTCATATTCGTTTGACACGTGGAAAACGACCATTATTGGGCGTAGAAGCCAAGGAGCGCAACATCTACATGAAACCGGACTTTATTCGAATAGGTACACAGAATTTGGAGGAGAACCCGCCTTGCAATGCTGAAGACAATGTGCGCACCGGACTCATCATCATTGAAGCCTGGTTCGGGGGCTACTGAGGGAGTCATGGATTAGGGGGTGTTTGGATAGCCGAACTATACCTTCAAGCCAGACTCCTGGACTATGAAGATATGAGATTGAAGACTTCGTCCCGTATCCGGAAGGGACTTTCCTTGGCGTGGAAGGCAAGCTTGGCGATACGGATGTTCTGATCTCCTACCATTGTAACCGACTCTATGTAACCCTAACCCTACCCGGTGTCTATATAAACCGGAGGGTTTTAGTCCGTAGGATAACATACACATCAACAATCATACCATAGGCTAGCTTCTAGGGTTTAGCCTCTCTGATCTCATGGTAGATCAACTCTTGTAATACCCATATCATCAATATTAATCAAGCAGGACGTAGGGTTTTACCTCCATCGAGAGGGCCCGAACCTGGGTAAAACTTCATGTCCCCTGCCTCCTGTTACCATCCGGCCTAGACGCACAGTTCGGGACGCCCTACCCGAGATCCGCCGGTTTTGACACCGACAATGAGCATGATACCTTATGGTTTGAGGACCGAATCTATGTTCCCAATAACCAGAAGATCAGGAAGTTAATACTTCAAGAGGCCCATGACTCACCATACTTGATACACCCCTGAAACACGAAGATGTATTTGGATTTTAAGGAATGTTTTTGGTGGACCGGTATGAAGAAGGATATTGCCGAGTATGTAGCCATATGTGATGTATGTCAACGCGTGAAGGCAGAGCATCAGAAGCCAGCAGGACTGTTACAGCCTATGCCGATACCCGAATGGAAGTGGGATAAACTGGGCATGGACTTTATCACCGGATTGCCCAGGACCAAAGCAGGATATGATTCCATATGGGTAGTAGTTGATCGCTTGACCAAAGTAGCTCACTTCATCCAAGTGAAAACCACCTATACGAGTGCAAAGTTGGCCAAGATATATATGTCCAGGATCGTATGTCTGCACGGAGTTCCGAGGACCATCGTATCAGATCGAGGAACACAGTTTACCTCAAAGTTTTGGCACCAGTTGCACCAGACCCTGGGAACGAGATTGGAGTTTAGTACATCATTTCACCCGCAGACGGATGGACAAACAGAGAGAGTCAACCAAATTTTGGAGGACATGTTGAGAGCCTGTGCGCTAGATTATGGATCTAGTTGGGATGACAATTTGCCATGCACAGAGTTTTCCTACAACAATAGCTATCAAGCCAGTTTGAAGATGGCACCGTTTGAAGCCCTGTATGGACGAAGATGCAGAACACCGTTAATGTGGGACGAGGTAGGAGACCGACAGTTGTTTGGACCAGACTTGATTAAGGAGTCTGAGGAGAAGGTTAAATTGATTCTTGACAGACTGAAGATTGCTCAGTCCAGGCAGAAGAGTTATGCTGACTCAAAACGCAAGGAGGTAACCTATGAAATTGGAGATCGAGCATATCTGTGAGTATCACCCTTGCGAGGAGTGAAACATTTTGGAGTTAAGGGAAAGTTAGCCCCGAGATTTGTAGGACCGTATCGCATTTTGGAACGGATGGGAGAAATTGCCTACAAGTTGGAGTTACCCGAGGGATTGTCAGGAGTTCATGACGTGTTTCACGTTTCACAGCTGAAGAAGTGTCATGCTGAGATGGCAGATATACCGCTAAGAGATACAGTACCCCGGGAGACGATTCAGTTGGACAGTGATTTGACTTATGAGGAGAAACCAGTTAAGATTCTTGAGTTTGCCAGCAGAATCACCCAAAGTAAGGTTATCAAGTTTTGTAAAGTTCAGTGGAGCCACCATACCGAGGACGAAGCCACCTGGGAACGAGAGGATGATCTCCGCAAAGACCACCCGCACCTATTTTCTAGCCAGCCCGAATCTCAAGGGCGAGATTCATCTTAAGGGGGGTAGGTTTGTAACATCCCAAATTTTCAATTTGGAATGTTATACATTAGATCATCATTGCATATCATGTTTTATTGCTTTTCCGTTCCGTAATCCTCAAAATCCTAAGCAACTCAAGGACCCTCGAAGAGAGTTGGGGATTTCCTGGTTTTCATATTTGATTCTTTTATCAAATTTTGAAACGAGGATTTTGGTTTTAATTAGTTCTCTCTCCAAAAATATTTCATATTAAAATACAAGAGAGGAGATAATATGACTTCTCCAAAATAAATGAAATATTGGAGGAAAATATTAAAATCAAATATTTGTTCCATTTGGATTTTATTGCAATTTTGTTTGCATTAGAAAAATTGCACGTTTTCAAAATTGCATTTTAGGGCCAAGAAAATGTTCATCTCGTTCTAAATATTTTATTTAGACGGTGAAAATTTATTTTGGCATTTTTAGTTTTTATTTATTTATTTATTTCTAGGATTTTATTTCGGTCGGCGAAATTATTTTTTTTTTTAAAGTTCCCGCGCCCGACTGGGCCTAAGGCCCAGCCGAGCCAGGCGGCCGCCGACTCGGACAAGGAGTCCGAGCCGGACTGCACCGCCGCCGCCTTGGCCCCTCCTCCAAGCCGCCCCGCCCCGCCCCTTTATATACACGCCACCCAAGCCCCCAACCCCACAGCCACCGCCGCCCCGCGCCTAGCCCGCCGCCCGCGCCGCGCCTAGCCGCCGCCGCCAAATGCCGCCGCCGCCCCCGCGAGCCGCCGCTCCGCTGCCGCACCTCGCCTCGACGGACCTTTCGCCGGAGGTAGTCGCCGGACTCCGCCGCCGGTTTTTTTAATAAAACCATTCGTTTTTTTAGAAACCCTAGATCCATTTTTTTGGATTCGCCAGTTTTTCTCGGTTCTTCGCCCGTTAGATAGAGCTAACGAACGCTCGTTCGTTAGTCTGTTCGTCAGTTTTCTTTTATCGGGTTTATTCCGCGATTTTCTCTGATCATGATTTCTGATCTGATCTTAGTTTCTGTTTATCTTTTCGCTCGTTAGTCGGATTCAGGCGATTCAAGCGCCTAGAGTTTCATCTCGAAACCCTCTTTCTGTTTAACCAACTCAAACAAGTTTTCTCTACTGTAAAATTTGACCTAGTTTCAGATTAGTAAATGAAGCTTCTTTCTTTCGCCGTTTGAGTTTCGTTGCTCCGTTTGATTTGATTCTTTTTGCGAACCAGAGTTCTTAATTTGAACTTTCTGGTCAACCTCTTTTATTTGAGTTTTTCTTGTGCATCGTTGCTTGTTACTTATGTATGCTATTGTTTGCTTGCGATAGAACACCCGGAGTGCGAAGCGTGCTACTACGAGTCCCTAGGTTTCGCAGATCATCAGCAAGGCAAGTAAAACTTTGATCATTCCCCTTTATCACCCAGTTTTTTTGCATTAGTTCCAATCCTCAAACATTGCATTGATTAGGATGTCATTAACTTGTGGGTTGGGAAGTAGTTGATGAGGTAGAACCTATTGCCCTGTTACATTCAAACCCTTGGGAGTTACTCTATGTGTTGCTTATATCACTATGCTATGCTATGCTCGTAGACATGGTTTGGGTTTGAGTGAAATCCATGACAGATGTGAGATTGTTAAATTAATGGTTCAACTTAAGGTGGCAACTTAATCAAACAATTGGGTGGATTGAGGCACCTGGAGTACCCAGTGTTGCCTGTATTTTTTGGAAATTCCGGAGTACCCATGTGATCTTCCTATGGACCGCCAACCAGGCTCAAAGGGAACTGAGATGATTCATGCTAGAAACTTCTGTGTGCAGCCACAAGCTATTATGGGCTCTAGCATAGTTGAGTAAGTTACGTGAAGCTCTTGAAGAGGCAGATCAGCAGGTAGTGGGATGTAGGTTTGGTATGGTCTGTCCGGAGTAGAGAGTTAATGTTTCTGAAAGACTGTGTCTCGGTCATCCGTTTCTCAAACGCCCTGTAGTGCGAGAAATCCAACGGAGGAGATCGAGTCTTGTGGGGAAAAGTGCGCAAACCTCTGTAGAGTGTAAAATCTAATCATGGTTAGCCGTGTCCCCGGTTATGGACAATTCTTGAGTATCTAGTACTTGGGTTATCACATGTATCTCATCATGTTTAATTAATATTGTTGGGTTGTTAATCACTTTAATTGGGATTGAGTTGGAGGAACCTTCTCAATGATGTTTCAACTACCATGATAGTAAAATTTAAAATCTATTCCTTTGTTGTAGGAAAAAATTGGCTTTTCGCAAAAACTATAAACCATAGAGCTTTCCACCAGCCATATATGCATATAATGATAGCATTATTTTGTTCTTTCTCTATTGTGTTATGTTGCCAACATATTCCATGTGCTGACCTATTTTCGGGCTGCAACGTATTATGTTGCAGACTTTTCAGACGAGGAGTAAGGTACGTTAGGTCGTTGCCGTGCAGCTTGGCTATGCCATTGGAGTTGATGGACTCACTTTATCTTCCAAGCCTTCCGCTGCTATCGTATTAGATGGCCTTAAGCCATATTATTGTAATAAGTTCTCTCTTGAGACATTCGATGTAATAAGTGTGTGATTGCTACTCTATTATAAATCCTTCGAGTACTGTGCGTGTCAGCATTACCGATCCAGGGATGACACTGAAGCACATAGACTTGACCATCTGAGGTCGGGTCGCTACAATACCTTTGTTCACTTTGCCATCCTTCTTATCCGCCAAATACTTGGGGTAGTTCTAGACTTTGGCTTCTTCACTTGAGCAGCAACTGGCTTGCTGTTCTTCTTGAAGTTCCCCTTCTTCTGTTTGCCCTTTTCTTGAAACTAGTGGTCTTGTCAACCATCAACACTTGATGCTTTTCTTGATTTCTACCTTCGTCGATTTCAGCATCACGAATATCTTGGGAATCGTTTCCGTTATCCCTTGCATATTATAGTTCATCGCGAAGTTCCAGTAACTTGGTGATAGTGACTATAGAACTCTGTCAATCACTATCTTATCTGGAAGATTAACTCCCACTTGATTCAAGTGATTGTAGTACTCACACATTCTGAGCACATGCTCACTAGCTGAGCTATTCTCCTCCATCTTGTAGGCAAAGTGCTTGTCAAAGGTCTCATACCTTTCGACATGGGCATGAGTCTGAAATACTAATTTCAACTCTTGGAACATCTCATATGCTCCATGGCGTTCAAAAACATCTTTGAAGCCCCGATTCTAAGCCATAAAGCATGGTGCACTAAACTATCAAGTAGTCATCATATCGAGCTCGCCAAATGTTCATAATGTCTACATCTGCTCCTGCAATTGGTCTGTCACCTAGCAGTGCATCAAGGACATAATTCTTCTGTGCAGCAATGAGGATAATCCTTAGATCACGGATCCAATCCGCATCATTGCTACTAACATCTTTCAACTTAGTTTTTCTCTAGGAACATATCAAAATAAATGGGGAGCTACATCGTGAGCTATTGATCTACAACATAGTTATGCAAATACTATCAGGAGTAAGTTCATGATAAATTTAAGTTCAATTAATCATATTACTTAAGAACTACCACTTAGATAGATATCCCTCTAATCATCTAAGTGATTACGTGATCCAAATCAACTAAACCATAACCGGTCATCACATGAAATGGAGTAGTTTTCAATGGTGAACATCACTATGTTGATCATATCTACTATATGATTCACGCTCGACCTTTCGGTCTCAGTGTTCCAAGGCCGTATATTTATATGCTAGGCTCGTCAAGTTTAACCCGAGTATTCTGCGTGTACAAAACGGGCTTGCACCCGTTGTATAAGAACGTTGAGCTTATCACACCCGATCATCATGTGGTGTCTCGGCACGACGAACTTTTGCAATGGTGCATACTCAGGGAGAACACTTGTACCTTGAAATTTTTAGTGAGAGATCATCTTACAATGCTACCGCCGAACTAAGCAAAATAAGATGCATAAAGGATAAACATCACATGCAATCAAAATATGGACATGACATGGCCATCATTATCTTGTGCCTTTGATCTCCATCTCCAAGGTACCATCATGATCTCTATTGTCACCGGCATGAAACCATGATCTCCATCATCTTGATCTCTATCAATGTGTCGTCACATGGTCGTCTCGCCAACTATTGCTATCGCATAGCGATAAAGTAAAGCAATTGTTTGGCGCTTGCATCTTATGCAATAAAGAGACAACCATAAGGCTTCTGCCAGTTGCCGATAACTTCAATAAAACATGATCATCTCATACAACAACTTATATCTCATCACGTCTTGACCATATCACATCACAACAAGCCCTGCAAAAACAATTTAGACGTCCTCTACTTTGTTGCTGCAAGTTTTACATGGCTGCTATGGGCTGAGCAAGAACCATTCTTACCTACGCATCAAAACCACAACGATAGTTCATCAAGTTAGTGATGTTTTAACCTTCAACAAGGACCGGGCATAGTCACACTCGGTTCAACTAAAGTTGGAGAAACTGACACCCGCTAGCCACCTGTGTGCAAAGCACGTCGGTAGAACTAGTCTCGCGTAAGCGTAGGCGTAATGTCGGTCCGGGCCGCTTCATCCAACAATACCGCCGAACCAAAGTATGACATGCTGGTAAGCAGTATGACTTGTATCGCCCACAACTCACTTGTGTTCTACTCGTGCATATAACATCTACGCATAAACCTGGCTCTGATACCACTATTGGGGAACGTAGTAATTTCAAAAAGAAATCCTACGCACACGCAAGATCATGGTGATGCATAGCAATGAGAGGGAAGAGTATCGTCCACGTACCCTTGTAGACCGTAAGCGGAAGCGTTATGTGAACGCGATTGATGTAGTCGAACGTCTTCACGATCCGACCGATCCAAGTACCAAACGCACGGCACCTCCGAGTTCAGCACACGTTCAGCTCGATGACGTCCCACGAACTCCGATCCAGCGGAGCTTCACGAGAGAGTTTCGTTAGCACGACGGCGTTCTGATGGTGATGATGTTGCTACCGACGCAGGGCTTCGCCTAAGCACCACTATGATATGATCGAGGTGGATTATGGCGGAGGGGGGCACCGCACACGGCTAACGGATCAATGATCAACTTGTGTGTTCTAGGGTGCCCCCTGCCCCCGTATATAAAGGAGCAAGGGGGAAGGCCGGCCGGCCCTGTAGGGCGCGCCAGGAGGAGGAGTCCTTCTCCTAGTAGGAGTAGGACTCCCCTTTCCTACTCCTACTAGGAGGAGGAAAGGAAGGGGGAAGGGGAGAAGGAAGGAGAGGGAGGAAAGGAGGAAAGGGGGCCCGCCCCCCTAGTCCAATTCGGTTTGGGCTAGGGGGCGTGCACCCTGCCTCCTCTCTTCCACCACTTGGCCCATGAGGCCCAATACTTCTTCCCCGTATTCCCGTAACTCCCCGGTACTCCGAAAAATACCCGAATCACTCGGAACCTTTCTGATGTCCGAATATAGTCGTCCAATATATCGATCTTTACGTCTCGACCATTTCGAGACTCCTCGTCATGTCCCCGATCTCATCGGGGACTCTGAACTACCTTCGGTACATCAAATCACATAAACTCATAATACCGATCGTCACCGAACGTTAAGCGTGCGGACCCTACAGGTTCGAGAACTATGTAGACATGACCGAGACACGTCTCCAGTCAATAACCAATAGTGGAACCTAGATGTTCATATTGGCTCCTACATATTCTACGAAGATCTTTATCGGTCAAACTGCATAACAACATACGTTGTTCCCTTTGTCACCGGTATGTTACTTGCCCGAGATTCGATCGTCGGTATCTCAATACCTAGTTCAATATCGTTACCGGCAAGTCTCTTTACTTGTTCCGCAATGCATCATCCCGTAACTAACTCATTAGTCACATTGCTTGCAAGGCTTATAGTGATGTGCATTACCGAGAGGGCCCAGAGATACCTCTCTGACAATCGGAGTGACAAATCCTATTCTCGATCTATGCCAACTCAACGAACACCATTGGAGACACCTGTAGAGCACCTTTATAATCACCCAGTTACGTTGTGACGTTTGGTAGCACACAAAGTGTTCCTACGGTATACGGGAGTTGCATAATCTCATAGTCAGAGGAACATGTATAAGTCATGAAGAAAGAAGTAGCAACAAACTAAACGACCATCGTGCTAAGCTAACGGAATGGGTCAAGTCAATCACATCATTCTCTAATGATGTGACCCCGTTAATCAAATGACAACTCATGTCTATGGCTAGGAAGCTTAACCATCTTTGATTTAACGAGCTAGTCAAGTAGAGGCATACTAGTGACACTCTGTTTGTCTATGTATTCACACATGTACTAAGTTTCCGGTTAATACAATTCTAGCATGAATAATAAACATTTATCATGATACAAGGAAATAAATAATAACTTTATTATTGCCTCTAGGGCATATTTCCTTCAAGATATATGATAGGCGGTGTTGGGGATATACCCCGCAGTGTGACCCGGCCGGAGATATGACCCGACTACGACTTGATGTTTCATTGGTGACCCAACAGACTATAAGCCGGCGGGAATAGTTAAGCAGGTTAAGCCGATGCGAGCAGTTAAGCAGGTTAAGCCGGCGGGGACAGTTAACCAGGTTAAGCTGGGGGACACAGTCATGTAAACCGGCAGACACAGTCATCTAAGCCGGCAGACACAGGCATGTAAGTCGGACAGTTAAGCCAGACAGTTAAGCCAGACCGTTAAGCCAGACCGTTAAGCCAGACAGCTAAGCTAGACAGTTAAGCCAGACAGTTAAGCCAGACAGTTAAGCCAGATTGTAAGCCGACTTATGTTAAGAAGTCCAAGACGTTAAGAAGCCCAAGACGTTAAGAAGCCCATGGTAAGACGTCAAAATAGGTTAAGTCCTAATCCGAGTTTGACTCTACATGTAACCCGCCCCTTCATCTTATATAATGAGGGGCGGGGCACCCCAAGAGAGGGGACACGTTGAATAATCGTTAAGTCTAGACACAACTAGGAGAACCGGAGTTACGACGATTTCCTCATGATCATAATGAGACCTAGCCACAAACAACATGTAGGGCTATTACTAGATAATGTTTTCCGGGGCCCGAAGCTGTCTAAATTCTTGTCTTGTGTATTGCCTCTCTCGTCCCGATCAACCCCTCTTAAGCTATCACATAGATGCGTTGGCCTCACGACTAAGTCCTGACACTAGGACATCTGCCGTGATGTTTCCACGACAGTTGGCGCCCACCGTGGGGCCTGCGCACGATGATGTTGAGTTCTTGAAGAGCTTTCCTTAAGGATCGAGGAGTTTGCAATTTTCTAGATGAGGATTTTTTACAATTGGTGAGATTAAAGTCAGAGAAGAATTAGAGTTACGGTTGATCCGCCGCCGCCGCTTGTCCTATGATCTAGTACTTGGTTATTTTTTAAGTCGGCGAGACCGACAAGTTTTTGCGGCCGGTTCAACTAGTGCGCAGCGATGAAAATTGATTCCTGTATAGGCAGTCTGCCTAGGGTTGTCACATCTTTGAAGCTACAGTCCCGAGACACATCGACATGAAAAAGAACCGGTCTGGAAAGATTGAGATCAGCATCAAGATTTACGATGTGAAAGAGAAATTAAGGTTACGGGACGCTTGCCGCCGCCGTCCCGAGATTCACCGGAAGAATTTTTTGAGCCGTCGAGACCAACGAGGATTAAGTCTTTACGGCAACTTACCGACACAGCGGCCCGACGAAATTGCCGATTCGATTTTTAAGGACAGGGACTCACCAAGCGCTTTCAATCAAACCAGAAGATTCCATTTAGGATTGCCGGCTGCGCGAGTTGGTAAAAGTATCAATATGGGACGCCTGATGAGCGATTCAGAGATCAAGGCTTCAAACAGTTACAAACAGCAAAATTCATCAGGCTGCTCGGCATGAACATATTGCAGTGCATGTCCGCCATCGTTGTTGTGACATCAATCCGACTGAGATTAATTCTGCTGAAAAAGCAGCAGTATACAATTACAATAGCCGTACATCATGGAGACCGACAGGGTTTAGGTTTGAACGCATGCAAATTACTCAAGTTACAGCTGTTCTGTCCGATCAATACAAGAATCAAATCGTCGAGGCCGTCTTTTTCCTTCGCTGCAATTTTTGTGCTAATTGGACACGCCCGAGAATATTAACTGTAGATTGCTGTCACTATTTTCTTCCTTGGGAAGACACAACGTGGATGGTCAAACCAAGAACGACCAGGACAAGGACGTGGAGGGGAGTTGGATCCGGTCTCCGCCACTGTGGCCTCGTTTCCGAGTCGCCCCTGCGCGGAACTCGCATCGAGCCACTGGTCTCCGCCAGCGCGCCCTGGTGGCCGAACTGCCTCTGCCGGTCGCTGCCTTCACCGGTCCCTGAGCCGTGGGCATACCCCTCGCCAGTCTGCTCCCTCACCGCCGAGCCGCCATCTTGGCTGAGCCGCCAGCTGCCTTTAGTCTACATGGCCGCAACTTTGTCATCACCACCTCTGCTGCAGCGCCAGCGTGAGTCGCCGTTGCCTGCTTCCACTGTTGCGGCCGTCCGAACAGCCGCCCGGCTCACGCCCGAGTCCGAGATGCCATCACCCTTGAGATGACGCGGCCATCGCTGTCGCTTCTCCTTGTCTCTGACGCTGCCGACTCCGGGTTGGCGCACCCGACGGCCGCTCAAAGCCATAGCACGCCGAGCCTGAAGCTGCAGTCGCCTTGAGCCGTCATGCCCTCACGTCACTCTTGCGCTGAGCCGCCCGCTGGCTTCGTCATGTTGTGTTACCCCTGCCAGGTCTCTCTGCCGCGGCCGCCTCAGTTGTCGCATACTGAGTCGCCGGCCACTTCGTCCCTGAGCCACGTTGTTAACCCACCATGGAGCGCCCTGACTCGTCGTTGCCGCAGCGTTGTTTGCGCTGCCGCACCTTGCCTCCACAGTTGCATGCTTCGGCCGCCCTCTGCTCCACTCCGGCCGGCTCTCAAGCCCCGCGAGCCGGCTCTGCTCGCCTCACTGCCTATGAGCCGACACCGGGCCGCCCTGGATGCACCCGACGTACCGCCTTCGCCGTTTGGAGCTGCCACTGGTGGTGGGTCGCCCTATTGGGAGCCTGAATCGCAACCACGCCACCTCGCCTCCGCCGTAGGTGAGCCGGCCCTACCATGGTGACCCGACTCGCTCTGCCGCTTCGCTCAAAAGCCGCCCCTACGCGCCTCATTTTCGTGGTCGCCGAGAGCCGCCACCTGCTCTGCCTCTTCTGCTGGAGGACGGACATCCATGCCTTGAAGCTCCTCGGCCGCCGGCGCTATCGAGCCACCGCACGCCTTCAAACTTGTGGTTAGAACCGTGCTGAGCCGTCCTGGCCAAGCAGCCTCATCCCCGCAGCCGCACCAACGCCGCACGCCAGCCCCTGCCGGGTTACGCCTCTGTTTTGGTCGCTGAGAGCCACCAATGCTTCGTCCTGTTGGAAAGATGAGCAAATTATTACGAGATTTAATTTGAATAAACAGAAGATAAATCATGACCACAGCAGCAGAGATTAAACTAATCATGCGAACTAGCATAGCAGATGAACATATCACATCTAGGGCACATACTAGAAGCATGAATTCTACCACGATCTCGAACAGGAAGGATAGAATCACATACGGTGCAGCGGGTGCAGCACCGCCGACGTTGACGTTGTCGCCCATGTCGTCGAGGACGAGGTTGCCGAGGTCGGGGAAGAAGTCATCGTTCGTGAAGTCGTCGCTGCCAGCAGTCGCGCGAGTGCGCTTCCCAAAAACCTGATCGCCCCTCTCCCGTACAGGATCACGAGAGGCGGGGTTCCGGAGGCCTGCTGTCGCTTCTCGCGGTGCACGCCGGAAGGAGGGATGGAGAAGACTTGCTTGGCGGCGCAATGATCTGGAACAGTGGTGAGAAACCATACGAAGCGACATCGGCTAGGGTAGACGTCTGCCTGACTATATAGTGCGGGCCGGGTAGGTCGTGGGAGTAAACCCCATGTCCGAGTCGTCACGATCCAAAAGAATCGGAAACGGTTCAGTAATTAACGCGTCCGTTAATTATTAATTAATGACTCATTAATTTTCCCATGCAGCAAAAATATAGACAACGTGCATAGCTCTGTCCTCGGCTCGGCTCAATCCCGCAACCCGCGGCGCGTCGTGACGAGACGAGGCGAGGCGTGGCGTGGCGATGCGAGCGAGGAGGAGGAGCGCACGTGTAGGTCTCCTCTTCTCATGCTCATACAAGTGGTAGAAGAGCTCACCTTATAAAGAGGTGCAACTCTCTCTCAACTTCCGGAGTGGGACTAAACTTTAGCCTCACTCACTCTACTCACATGTGTGCATGAATGGGCCAAGAGAATTTCAGAATTTTAGTTGGGCTTTGGGCCAAAGGCCTACTAGCAAAATTCCAACAATCCCCCACAAAGTCTCATTGGCACATCTCATCATTTAGTTCCAAAACATTGTTTTATATATCGGTGCTTAGTGGATACTGTGAAGTTGAACTTCCACTTAGAAATTTATGCTACACTAGATCACAACTTGAATAGTGGACTATGCCTTGAACTACAAGTTTTCTGTGAAACTAGTTTCACACAAATTCTTGACCGATACTGGGCTGCCGCAAGGCTTCCCCGCGGGTGGAGCGTATACGTCATACTCCAGGGCTTTTCATGAATTTATTAGAGAACACCCAATTCTCACAGACTGCGATGTTAACAGTCAAATTTATATAGGTGTGTTCCTCAGAAGATGTTCTGCAGGACAACATCTCTGCTTACCCGAATAAGCCACTTGGAACACATTAAGATAAGTATCAACCTGCCATGCAGATCAGCAGAGTATTGCATCTTCACGGAGTGGGATAATCAATATAGGGATACTCTCCTCCCAGCTGACCAACAGCTTGTCTCCCACTTCTACTTCACGGGATCTCCGATCACATAGAGTGGGTTACCACTATGGACAACTCATGCGGTGGGTCTCAAACCCATCTCCATCGATGCATTATCTATCACATTACGTGATAGACCCTTTGTGAAGGGATCTGCCAAGTTTTTCGATGTTTGGATATAATCCAACGTAATAACTCCGGAGTTCCTCAATTTTCTGACAGATTTTAGTCTCCTCTTCACATGCCTTGAGGACTTCATATTGTCCTTAGAACTGTTTATCTTGACGATCAAAGTTTGATTATCACAGTTCATCAGGATAGGGGGTATTGGATTTTCAACCATAGGTAAGTCCATCAAGAATTCACGAAGCCACTCTGCTTCAACAGTGGCAGTGTCTAATGCTGTGAGTTCTGCTTCCATATTTGACCTCGTTAAGATGGTCTGCTTGCAAGACTTCCAGGAAACAACGCCACCACCAAGTGTAAAAACATAACCACTTGTGGCCTTAATCTCATCAGCATCAGATATCCAGTTTGAGTCACTATAACCCTCTAGTACCCTTGGATACCCGGTGTAGTGAATCCCATAGCTCGCGGTGCCTTTCAAATAGCGCATAACTCTCTCAAGCGCATGCCAATGATCATCTCCCGGTTTTGACACAAACCGACCCAGCTTGCTCACAACAAAAGAGATGTCAGGCCTCGTGGCACTCGCCAAATACATAAGCGAGCCAATAATCTGAGAATACCTCAGTTGGTCTCTAGCAATCCGTCGATTCTTTCGAAACAACACACTAGCATCATATGGAGTTGGAGAAGGCGTGCAGTCGCTATACCCAAAACGACACAAGACCTTTTCCACATAATGAGACTGAAGCAGTGTGATCCCACCATTCTCATCTCTCAACAGCTTGATGTTTAAGATAACATCAGCTACTCCTAGATCCTTCATCTCAAAACAGCGAGATAAGAAATCCTTAACTTCCTTGATTAAATCAAGTTTGGTTCCAAAGATCAATATGTCGTCGACATACAGACAAAGAATAACTCCTTTGCCCCCACCATAGCGATAGTACACGCACTTGTCACCATCATTTACTACAAAGCTGGCAGTAGTTAATGTTCTTTCGAACTTCTCATACCACTCCTTAGGAGCTTGTTTAAGGCCATATAAAGACTTTAATAACTTGCACACCTTTCCTTCCTGACCAGGTACTACAAAACCATCTGGATGATCCATGTAAATTTCCTTCTTCAACTCTCCATTGAGGAAAGCCGTCTTAACGTCCATTTGATGAACGAGAAGACCATGTGAGGCAGCCAGTGATAGTAGCACCCGAATTGTGGTCAGTCTAGCCACGGGTGAGTAAGTATCAAAGAAGTCTTCACCTTCTTTCTGGGTATAACCCTTGGCCACAAGCCGTGCCTTGTACTTTTCAATCGTACCATCAGGTCTAAGCTTCTTCTTGAACACCCACTTACATCCTACAGGTTTGCACCCATAAGGACGGTCAGTGATCTCCCAGATACCGTTAGCTAAGATGGAATCCATCTCGCTACGTACAGCTTCCTTCCAGTAGTCAGCATCAGGAGATGCATAGGCTTCTGAAATAGTCGTGGGTGTGTCATCCACGAGGTACATAATGAAATCATCACCAAAAGACTTTGCAGTCCTCTATCTCTTACTCCTCACAGGAGTTCCATTGTTACCCTCAACAAGATTCTCAACGTGTTCCATGGTGGGTTCAGGAATTACAGTGAATTCCTCACTAGATGGAGTAGGTATCTCCTGATTTGATGAACTCAACATATCCTTCATAGGAAATATGTCCTCAAAGAAAGTTGCATCATTTGATTCCATAATCGTACCAACATGCATGTCGGATACCTCAGATTTTATTATCAAAAATCTATAGCCGATGCTATGAAAAGCATAGCCCATAAGAACACAATCCACGGTTTTTGGTCCAAGCTTGCGCTTCTTGGGAATTGGTATATTGACTTCCGCCAAACAACCCCAAGTACGTAGGTAAGAGAGTTTCAACCTTTTCCTTTCCCATTCCTCAAATGGAGTCATGGTCTTATGCTTTGTGGGAACTCGGTTTAGGACATGACACGCAGTCATTAGCGCCTCCCCCCACCATTCCTTGGATAGACCTGAAGTGTCTAACATGGTGTTAACCATATCAGTTAGAGTTCGGTTCTTTCTTTCGGCTACCCCATTTGACTGGGGTGAGTAGGAGGCGTCCTCTCATGGATTATACCATGTTTCGCACAAAACATATCAAATTCATTGGAAAAATACTCTCCACCACGATCGGACCAAAGCCGTTTATTTTTTCGATCAAGTTGGTTCTCTGCCTCAGCTTTATAGTTTTTAAAGAAAGTCAAAGCCTCATCTTTTGATTTCAGAAGATACACATAACAATATCTAGTGGAGTCATCAATCAACGTCATGAAGTATCTCTTTCCACCTTTTGTCAACACGCCATTCATCTCACAAAGATCAGAATGTATAAGCTCTAGTGGCGCCAAGTCTCTTGCCTCTGCAGTCTTATGTGACTTGCGAGGTTGCTTAGCTTGCACACATACTTGGCACTTGGAGCCTTTGACAGTAGAGATTTTCGGAATTAAATTCATATTGGCTAACCGCGTCATGCAACCAAAGTTAATATGACAGAGTCGTGAATGCCAAATATCAGACTCATTATTGTGGCAAACATTATTAATAACTTTAGTGCAAATATCTGACAAAGATAGGCGGAACAAGCCTCCGCACTCATAGCCTTTTCCAACAAATTGTCCACACTTAGAAATTACAACTTTATTGGATTCGAAAACCAACTTAAAACCATCTCGACATAAACGGGAACCGCTAACGAGATTTTTATTGATGGACGACACGTGATGAACGTTCTTCAGACGCACAGTCTTCTCTGAAGTAAACTTCAGATCGACCGTACCAACACCTCGAACGATGCCATGTGACCCGTTCCCCATCAGCACGGGTGAAGTCCCTATTGCCTGGTAAGAAGAAAACATGGAGGCGTCAGCACAAACATGTACATTGGCACCGGTGTCAATTAACCAATCAGGGGATTGAAATACTGAAAGGATGGTAGGAAAAATACCGTACCCTGATTCCTTCATATCAGTATCACCGATGACAACATTAGCGGACTTGCCGCTCTTCTCATGTTCGCGCTCCTCAAAGCGGTTAGGACACTTCAGAACCCAGTGATTAGGATCACCGCAGACATGGCAAAGTCCCTTCCCCTTCTTATGAGAATTCTTCTTGAAGTTGGTAGAATGTGATGGCTTGTTCTTTGTATCAAACTTGCCTTTGCCCTGAGTTTTTTTCTTATTGTTTTTGAACTTGTTGGGCTGGGAGTTCTTCTTCTGTACCATGTGGGCACTAGAACCTCCCTCAGCAACTCGAGCACGTGTGTCCTTTGCTCTCGCCTTCTCTTCAACATCAAGAGTACCAATGAGATCCGCAACGGAAAACTCCTGTCTCTTGTGTTTCAGGGAAGTAGCAAAATTGTTCCACGAAGGTGGAAGCTTGGCAATGATGCCTCCGGCAACAAATTTGTCCGGCAACACACACTTGAAGTACTTAAGTTCTTTTGCGAGCGACTGTATCTCATGAGCCTGCTGTACAACAGGGCGCTCATCAGTCATCTTGTAGTCATAGAATTGCTCCATGACGTACAACTCGCTGCCGGCGTCCGAGGCACCAAACTTGGCCTCGAGCGCAGCCCACATGTCTTTGCCGTTGTCAAATGACATATACGAATCCACAATGGAGTCATCAAGAACACTCAGAAGAGCGCCTTTAAAGAGGGTATCGATCTTCTCAAAAGCTTCCAGCTGTGCTGGATTAAGATCGCCCTCAGGCTTGCCCTTGGTGGCATCATAGCAGCCCATGGTCTGAAACCAGTAGACTGCTCTCGTGCGCCACCTCTTATATTGCGCCCCCTTAAAGGCAGGCGCCTTCAGATGCGCAGCAAAACCACTCGGAGTAAATTGCCTATAATCAGGTTTTTGGATTGTTGGAAAGATGAGCAAATTACTACGAGATTTAATCCGAATAAACAGAAGATAAATCATGACCACAGCAGCAGAGATTAAACTAATCATGCGAACTAGCATAGAAGATGAACATATCACATCTAGGGCACATACTAGAAGCATGAATTCTACCACGATCTCGAACAAGAAGGATAGAATCACATACGGTGCAGCGGGTGCAGCACCGCCGACGTTGACGTTGTCGCCCATGTCGTCGAGGACGAGGTTGCCGAGGTCGGGGAAGAAGTCGTCGTTCATGAAGTCGTCGCCGCCAGCAGTCGCACGAGTGCGCTTCCCAAAAACCTGATCGCTCCTCTCCTGTACAGGATCACGAGAGGCGGGGTTCAGGAGGCCTGCTGTCCCTTCTCGCGGTGCACGCCGGAAGGAGGGATGGAGAAGACTTGCTTGGCGGCGCAATGATCTGGAACGGTGGTGAGAAACCATACGAAGCGGCATCGGTTAGGGTAGACGTCTGCCTGACTATATAGTGCGGGTCGGGTAGGTCGTGGGAGTAAACCCCACGTCCGAGTCGTCACGATCCAAAAGAATCGAAAACGGTTCAGTAATTAACGCGTCCGTTAATTATTAATTAATGACTCATTAATTTTCCCATACAGCAAAAATATAGACAACGTGCATAGCTCTGTCCTCGGCTCGGCTCAATCCTGCAACCCGCGGCGCGTCGTGACGAGGCGTGGCGTGGCGAGGCGAGCGAGGAGGAGGAGCGCGCGTGTAGGTCTCCTCTTCTCATGCTCATACAAGTGGTAGAAGAGCTCACCTTATAAAGAGGTGCAACTCTCTCTCAACTTCCGGGGTGGGACTAAACTTTATCCTCACTCACTCCACTCACATGTGTGCATGAATGGGCCAAGAGAATTTCAAAATTTTAGTTGGGCTTTGGGCCAAAGGCCTACTAGCAAAATTCCAACACGTCCTCGAGCCACCGCCACCGGCTACACCGATGAGCCGCTGCAGTGCTGCCTCTGCTCTTCATCATTGTGACCCGTCGCCTCCGTTTCAAATCACCCCGCTCCTCAAGCCGCCACACCTCGGGTCGAGTCGCCCCAAGAGCCGCCTCATGGAGCCGTAAAGCACCGTGACCACTATTGCTGGCCTTGCCTTAGTGGACTTCCCTTGCACCGTGAGTCTCCACGGTCTCGCGCTGTTATTCTCAAGTCGCCGTGCCGTTTCACTCCGCTGCCCCGCCCTCGCACTATGTTGTTTCTGCTGGTTGAAGAAAAAAAGATAAGAGGAGGCCAGTTGAGAGAAAAGGAAGTCAAAGTGGGCAAAGTGATGAAAAAAAAATCCAACGGTCAACATGACCCGGAGGATCTTTCTGAGTCGCTCGGTGCTATGTTTTTAAACCGCCATCTCTGTCATCATTGCTACAACCCTACAACTGATAATCTTTCATAAAACATGTTAGGTGAAATCCATCCTGTCTAGTTTCTATTGATTTATTTTTTCTTTGAGAAAGAATTACTCTTGTTCGTGCATTTTCTTATGCAGAATTCACTATTACGAAGGAGACCATCAAGCTATGGCCCATGCTTACACCGGATGGATCAATGGACATGGTCAATTATAACCCGCTGAGATTCAACATATTCCAGCAATCCATTGGTCAAATCATGGTCAAGCATGGAGAGTCTCAAGCCAACTCCTCGAGTAGTCTTAAGACTCGGGGGCTACAATGACATGACTCAACAAGTCTTGCCAGTTTCAGCAGGCTCAAGAACTCCGGATCATTGGAGGGAAGATAACCCGGTCCCGGAGGCTACCGCCATATTGGTGAAAATTTAAAGGCCGTCAGAAGATTTCCGGCTCAAAATGAGGATTCTGGTTCAAAATCCAGTTCAAGGGAAACTTATTTACCACAAAGCTTCGAAGCTCTCAATATCCGGTTCACAATCCGGCTCAAGGACAATCTGTCTCCCACATAGTTTGAAGCTTTCAAATCCGGTTTAAAGTTCTGATTCAAAAAAGAATTAATCTCTCGCAAGTTCGAGTTCTCAGAAAAATTAAAGGTTGCCAAAGAGAACTTGCTGCCATGATGCGCAGTTCAAACATGGGTATCCTGCCTTACGGCTTATTTTATATGGTCATTCGGGGGGTTCCTGTTCAAACATAAGTCGTATTCGAACCAAAGAGAACATAGCTGTCGGTACCCTCTTGATCGGCGCAATGCCAAACTCACCAGGGGGCTTCTTGATCGTATTCGAATCATAGCTTAATCCATTTTGGGTCCGACTTTGATCATATTCGAATTGGAGTCATTAAAAAAACCCCAAGGTCATTTGGGGGCTTCCTGTTCAAACATAGGTCATATTCGAACCAAAGAGAACATAGCTGTCGGTACCCTCTTAATCGGCGCAACGCCAAAGCCACTTGTAGGACAATAGCAAATTTCCCTCAAGCAACCCTGCAACCAAATAACAAAGAGTCTCTTGTGTCCCCAACACACCCAATACAATGGTAAATTGTATAGGTGCACTAGTTCGGCGAAGAGATGGTGATACAAGTGCAATATGGATAGTAGATATAGGTTTTTGTAATCTGAAAATATAAAAAAAGCAAGGTAACTAATGATAAAAGTGAGCACAAATTGTATTGCAATGTGTTGAAACAAGGCCTAGGGTTCATACTTTCACTAGTGCAAGTTCTCTCAACAATAATAACATAATTGGATCATATAAATTTCCCTCAACATGCAACAAAGAGTCACTCCAAAGTCACTAATAGCTGAGAACAAACGAAGGGATTATGGTAGGGCACGAAACCACCTGAAAGTTATCCATTTTGATCGATCTATTCAAGAGTCCGTAGTAAAATAACATGAAGCTATTCTTTCCGTTCAATCTATCATATAATTCGCACTAGAATAACACCTTAAGACACAAATCAACCAAAACCCTAATGTCACCTAGATACTCCAATGTCACCTCAAGTATCCGTGGGTATGATTATATGATATGCATTACACAATCTCATATTCATTTATTCAACCAACACAAAGTACCTCAAAGAGTGCCCCAAAGATTCTACCGGAGAGTCAAGACGAAAACGTGTGCCAACCCCTATGCATAGGTTCATGGGCGGAACCCGCAAGTTGATCACCAAAACATACATCAAGTGGATCAATAGAATACCCCATTGTCACCACGGGTATCCCACGCAAGAAATACATCAAGTGTTCTCAAATCTTTAAAGATTCAATCTGATAAGATAACTTCAAAGGGAAAACTCAATCCACTACAAGAGAGTAGAGGGGGAGAACATCATAAGATCCAGCTATAATAGCAAAGCTCGCGATACATCAAGATCGTACCACCTCAAGAACACGAGAGAGAGAGAGAGAGAGAGAGAGAGAGAGAGATCAAACACATAGCTACTGGTACATACCCTCAGCCCCGAGGGTAAACTACTCCCTCCTCGTCATGGAGAGCGCCGGGATGATGAAGATGGCCACCAGAGAGGGATTCCTCCTCCGATAGGGTGCCGGAACGGGTCTAGATTGGTTTTCGGTGGCTACGGAGGCTTCTGGCGGCGGAACTCCCGATCTATTCTACTCCTCAAAGTTTTTAGGGTATATGGGTATATATAGGAGGAAGAAGTACATCAGTGGATCTCCGGGCTGTCCACGAGGCAGGGGGGCGCGCCCAGGGGGTGCGCGCTCCCCCACCCTTGTGGGCAGCCCGGGACTCTTCTGGTCCATCTCCGATACTCCGTGGGCTTCTTCTGGTCCAAAAATAAGTTCCGTGAAGTTTGAGGTCAATTGGACTCTGTTTGATTTTCCTTTTCTGCAATGCTTAAAAACAAGAAAAAAAATAGAAACTGGCACTGGGCTCTAGGTTAATAGGTTAGTCCCAAAAATAATATAAAAGTGCATAATAAAGCCCACAAACATCCAAAACAGATAATATAATAGCATGAATACTTCATAAATTATAGATACGTTGGAGACGTATCAGCATCCCCAAGCTTAATTACTGCTCGTCCTCGAGTAGGTAAATGATCAAAGAAATAATTTATGAAGTGTGGATGCTAGCAGGTGCACAAGTTTGATCAATGATAATTTGAATCACCTTTTCTAGCATCATTATATATCATATCAGTAGCTCATCTCATGAAGCTTCTCATGATCAAGTAACAAGCTATTCACATGTTAATAAACTTTCTTGAAAACTAACAAACCGTGTTATTAGTCATCAAACAATTACAATTCATCTTATTTTCAGGAAGAGTCCATGTCAGAGCTTTGATTTAGCAAACTCCACATACTCAACTATCATTTAGTCTTTCACAATTGCTAACACTGACACGATATTTATGGGTTAAAAGTTTTAATCAGACACAGAGAAAGATAGGAGCTTATAGATTCGCCTCCCAACCTTTTACCTCAAGGGTA
>NC_041392.1:143712940-143724071 GCF_002162155.2 Triticum dicoccoides
ATATCAGAATCTTTCCAACACGAGGTGCTTGCCAAAGGATAAAATGAAAAAAAGGAAAGGTGAAGATTAGCATGACTCTTGCATAAGGTAAAAGACAATAATAAAAGATAGGCCCTTTGCAGAGGGAAGCAGAGGTTGCCATGCGCTTTTATAGTTCGATGCACAAAATCTTAATGCGAGGGAACATCACTTTATATTGCCACTTGTGATAGGGACCTTTATTATGCAGTTCGTCACTTTTATTGCTTCCATATCACAAGATCTTATTTTCTCCACACTAAAAGATCATACATATTTAGAGAGCAATTTTTATTGCATGCACCGATGACAACTTACTTGAAGGATCTTACTCAATCCATAGGTAGGTATGGTGGACTCTCATGGCAATACTGGTTTAAGGGATGTTTCGAAGCACAAGTAGTATTTCTACTTGATGCAAAGAATTTGGCTAGCATGAGGGGTAAAGGCAAGCTCAACGTGTTGGGCGATCCATGACAATATACTTTATTTCGAATATAAGAAAACATAACCCATTACGTTGTCTTCCTTGTCCAACATCAACCTTTTATCATGTCATATTTTAATGAGTGTTCACAATTACAAAAGATGTCCAAGATAGTATATTTATATGTGAAATCTCTCTTCCTTCAATATTCTTTCATGAATTGTTCAAGTGACCAATACAATGTTTGCTAACCTTCAATAAATTTACCACCTCTACTTCTTATATGTAAAGTCATTACTTCCCATGGGATAAGCACATGAAACATATATAATTTCAGATTTATGACATTCAAATCATCCAACCATTTACTCATAGGATATAAGTGAGGCACACGAGTAAATGACAAACTACTCCAAAAAAATATAAGTGAATATCAATGAGTAGTTAAATAATTATGTAGCTATGTGAAGACTCTCTCTCATTTAAGAATTTCAGATCTTGATGTTTTATTCAAACAGCAATCAAAACAAAGTAAAATGACATTCTAAGAATGGCAAACATCATGTAAAGAAGCAAAAACTTAAGATCAACCGAAACTAACTGATAGTTATTGAAGAAGAAAGGTGGGATGCCAACCGGGGCATCCCCAAGCTTAGACGCTTGAGACTTCTTGAAATATTATCTTGGGATGCCTTGGGCATCCCCAAGCTTGAGCTTTTGTGTTTCCTTAATTCCTCTCATATCACGGTCTCCCTAAATCTCAAAAGCTTCATCCACACAAAACTCAACGAGGACTCGTGAGATAAGTTAGTATAAACCAATGCAAAAACCTTATCATACTCTACTCTAGCAAATCACTAGAATTTTTATTCAACATTTCATACTAAATGCCTCTGCATATTTAATAGTCCTATCCTCAAATAGAATCATTAAAGAACCAAACATATGCAAACAATGCAAACGTTACAGCAATCTGCCTAAACAGGACAGTCTGTAAAGAGTGCAGCAACATCCATACTTACCTACCTCCAAAAATTATTAAAGAAAATTAACACTGTAGTAAATTTATCAGAGCTTATTATGCAAAAGGTTTCAACATTTTATCACATTCTGACTTTTCTAGGGAATTTTTGCAACAGCGGTAAACTTTCTGTTTTCAAACAGCAACATGTGGACTAGTAAAATAGGCATAGTAAAGGCTATCAATGCCAGTTTTATTGAAGTAAAAGATGCAAAATATTGTTCTAAATAACAGCAATAAAATCCTAACAAAATAAATTGACTCTCCAAGCAAAACACATATCATGTGTTGAATAAAAATATAGCTCCAAGTAAAGTTACCGATGAACGAAGACGAAGGAGGGGATGCCTTCCGGGGCATCCCCAAGCTTAGGCTCTTGGTTGTCCTTGAATATTTCCTTGGGTGCCTTGGGCATCCCCAAGCTTATGCTATTTCCACTCCTTATTCCATAATCCATCGAATCTTTACCCAAAACTTGAAAACTTCACAACACAAAACTTAACAGAAAACTTGTAAGCTCCGTTAGCGAAAGAAAACAAAACACCACTTCAAGGTACTGTAATGAACTCATTATTGATTTATATTTGTGTTAAACCTACTGTATTCCAACTTCTCTATGGTTCATACCCTCCGATATTACTCATAGGTTCATCAAAATAAGCAAACAACACATAGAAAACAAAATCTATCAAAAACAGAACAGTCTGTAGTAATCTGGATCAAACGTATACTTCTAGAACTCATAAAATTCTAAATAAATTGGTGGACCTGTAGAATTTGTCTATGAATACTCTGCAAAAATAATCAACTTAATAGCACTCTCCAGTAAAAAATGGAAGCTAATATCGTGAGCACTAAAGTTTCTGTTTTTTACAGCAAGATCACAAACACTTCACCCAAGTCTTCCCAAAGATTCTACTTGGCAAAAACACTAATTAAAACATAAAACCACATCTAAAAAGAGTCTAGATGAATTATTTATTACTAAACAGGAGCAAAAAGTAAAGAACAAAAATAAAAATGGGTTGCCTCCCAACGAGCGCTATCGTTTAATGCCCCTAGCTAGGCATGATGATTTCAATGATGCTCACATAAAAGATAAGAATTGTAACATAAAGAGGGCATCATGAAGAATATGACTAGCACATTTAAGTCTAACCCTCTTCCTATGCATAGGGATTTTGTGAGCAAACAACTTATTGGAACAATAATCAACTAGCATAGGAAATCAAAACAAGCATAACTTCAAGATTTTAAGCGCATAGAGAGGAAACTAGATATTATTGCAATTCCTAAAAGCATATGTTCCTCCCTCATAATAATTTTCAGTAGCATCATGAATGAATCCAATGATATAACTATCACATAAAGCATTCTTTTCATGATCTACAAGCATAGAAATTTTATTACTCTCCACATAAGCAAAATTCTTCTCATTCGGAATAGTGGGAGTATCATAAGAAACTCGAACATTATAAATTGTTTCCATATTAAAAGAGTAATGTTCAGAAAAGGGGTAATCATAATCATGACAAGTTTTATAAATATAATCATCACTACTCTTTATAGCATAAGCGTCATCGCAATAGTCATCATAAATAGGAGGCATGCTATCATCATAATAAATTTGCTCATCATAACCTGGGGGACTAAAAATATCATCTCCATTAAACGTAGCATCCCCAAGCTTGGGACAAACATTAATTGCAGCAAACATATTCTCAAACATGTCATTCTCATCAAACATAGCATCCCCAAGGTTGGGCCTTTTCATATCATAAGCATAATCACTCTCATCATTAATAGTATGGATAGCACCAATAATATAGCAATTATCATCATCACAATGAGTAATAGGAGCAACATTATTTGGGAGAGATACCTTTCCACCTTTGCTTCTCTGTCTTTTATTTTTCTTCTTCACATCATGTGTGGGTTCAACCCTCTTTTTGGAGCTCCTTATTAATGAGATTGGTTGGATAGAAGGCTCCTCCTCGTTACCTGATTCATCATAAGAAATAATAGGAGGATATTGGGAAGTCTCTTCCCTTTCATTAGTATTATCTTCATCTTCTATTTGTTTTATTTTCTTTATGTAATTGGCAATATAAGGATTTTCAATACAATTCACCGCACAATACATATAAATTTCCTCTAGATCAAAATCAAGAAGTTTATCACAGGCAAATACTGGAAGATAGTTAGTTATACGTTTCATTTATTCATAACCCATAAGCAAACTAAGTTCATTATGATGTGCAAGGGAAATCAAGTCATCACAATTTTTGGAAACGATTAGATCATGAAACAATTTGCATCGGATGGTTAAATGACCATGTTCATTGCAAAGTTCACAAGTACGGCTAAGAAAATTTAAATTTTCAGCACAAACATCTAGCCTTTCTTGCAACCATTTAGTTTCTAAGTACTTATGCCTCTTGCAAAATCTACCTTCCCTAATTGGTGTTTACTTGAAAACTCTATGCACTCCACAAAAATCAACATGCGTATAAGATACATTCTCATCATGACTAGTGCAATCATCATTAGTACTATGGATACTCAAAGAGTTCATACTAATAACATTGCAATCATGCTCATCATTCAAAGATTTAGTGCCAAACATTTTAATGCATTCTTCTTCTAACATTTTGGCACAATTTTCCTTTCCATCATACTCATGAAAGATATTAAAAAGATGAAGCGTATGAGGCAAACTCAATTCCATATTTTTGTAGTTTTCTTTTATAAACTAAATTAGTGACAAAACAAGAAACAAAAAGATTCGATTGCAAGATCTAAAGATATACCTTCAAGCGCTAACCTCCCTGGCAACGGCACCACAAAAGAGCTTGATGTCTACTACACAACCTTCTTCTTGTAGATGTTGTTGGGCCTCCAAGTGCAGAGGTTTGTAGGACAATAGAAAATTTCCCTCAAGTGGATGGCCTAAGGTTTATCAATCCGTGGGAGGCGTAGGATGAAGATGGTATCTCTCAAGCAACCCTGCAACCAAATAACAAAGAGTCTCTTGTGTCCCCAACACACCTGTTGGGGATATTATTATTAGTTATGACCCGCCCAGGAGGGGCTGGGTCAGCCCCAATGGCAGGTTACACAAGAAGCCCAGTAAACATTCAAGATTATAGTTTATTAAATCTTATAGAAGGCCCAAAGGCCTGAAGGCGGTTTAAGGCCTGATTATTGTGAACCGTAATATGTAAGGAAAGACTTGTAAAGAAAGGCATGTAAAGGAAGTCACCGAGCCGGACACGATTATGAGCAGGCTGGGACTCTGTAGGCCACCAGGCATCAACCCATGTATATAAGGGAACGACCCGGTGGCGGCTTAGGGCAA
The DNA here is from genome assembly GCF_002162155.2 of Triticum dicoccoides. Lineage (NCBI taxonomy): Eukaryota > Viridiplantae > Streptophyta > Magnoliopsida > Poales > Poaceae > Triticum > Triticum dicoccoides. The sequence goes on from NC_041392.1 coordinate 143,717,765, forward strand.
TAAACAACAAGTCGATAACCAAGACGGCGAGTTGAGCCTCTTGGTGATCGAATCCCCAGCAATACCAATCCCAACTAGACTTAGGCTTTTACCTTCATCGTAAGGGGCCAAACTAGTATAAAACTCTCTCGTGTCCTTTGTCCCGATTAACCCCTTTAAGCTTCCTAGTGCGATGGCCCTATGACTAAGTCCTTGCTCTAGGACATCTGCCATGACAATTCCACGACAGTTGGCGCCCACCGTGGGGCCAACGCATGGTGGATTTGAGTTCTTGAAGGGCAACTTCGAAGGGCTCAAGGGATACGCTGTGGGCCGGATGACCAAGAGTCGTCACGCAAGCTCTACATCGACGACGAAGGCTGGGGCCCGGATGCCGGCTCAATTGAGTACGGATACCGGGTCCCCTTCGACGTAATTCACGTCTTCATAGGCCGGATCGGCGAGTCAGGTGCTGAACCGGACGTCCACACCAACCTCATCGAAACGGCTCGGCGCACGAGGATCGCCCGTGTTCAATCTGCCGTGAAGCATGCCTTCGTAGGCTGTGTCCACGGTGGTGAATACTCTGAAGGATCGGTGGAGGGCGGTGAGACGACCGTCTATTCTGATACTGCTTCATCAACGGGCGAGACGGACTCTTTGTACCAGCTGCAGGACGGCATGCTCGGGGGCTGTTCCGATGGCAGCAGTATTCCGGACCCTCTTGAGGCGCCGAATTGGGCCGGAGTCTTCATGGCAGGGACACAGCCCAGACAGAACTCTACAGCAGCAGCGGCGACACCTACTAGGTCGGCTGCGGCCGGGTCAGGAGACCCCGTGTGCCCCCCAGCTCAGATCTTGATGGACCTCATGGATAAACTGACGACTCTGTTGACTGTCGTGGTAGAGCCGGTGGATAAAGCCCAGCATGACACAGAGGTGGCACGTGTACGTGAAGAGATGGTGCAAGCTAAGGAAAATCTAGCCGCAGAGGAAGTCAGGATGGCAGCAGAGCGAGCGGCTTTGGACGTTCGTGCTCAACAGCTTCAAGTGGAGACCTTCCGGCTCTTGGTGGATCTGAACGCGTCGAACGAGGTCATGAGGAGGAGGAATCAAAAAACCCAATCACGTCTGCCTCTGACGCTCGATCCTAGGAATCTTTTTCACACACCCAGAGCCGGGGGAAGTAATCCGCCGAAGGCACCCCGGATTACAACACCCGGCGCACCGATCCAGCCGCGCGTCATGGATCCACCTTGTATAATTACCACGACGCCTCATTACATCCCAATGCCGCCGGGTCACTTCTCCAACCCTTTGGAAAACCTCATCGCAGCATCGGCTCGTCTGGCGGCTCTTCCGATGGAAGGTGACTCACCGGCGACAATTGAAACACGGAGGGTAAGAGAACTTCTTCAAACAGCTCTGGCGCAGCAGGATGCATACTCCTACAGTAGAGACAGGATCCATTCAACTCCTCGCCCAAGTCGGAGCCCGAGTTACAGTAGGCATATAGAATCCGTAGATATGTCAAGCAATGCTCAACGCCGCAACCGGCCATACAGGTATGAGCCGGTGCGGGCTGGGGCCCTCAACTTGGCGGATCAGGAGAGGATTCATCAAGAGGCGGAATGAGCAGCTCAAATGGCAGTGGATCAGGCGGCTCATGAAACTTTTCCGGCTTATCCAGCAACCTCGTTCAAGGCAGGAGTGGCCACAAGAACTGGAGGCATTCCTTGCTTGGTGCCGGCCATACGTAATGAGAGTTTGCCAAAGGACTTTAAGGGGCCTCGTAAGGTGCCTAATTACACAACTGACTTACAGCCCGGGGCTTGGATTGAGAGTTATGAGATGGCTATGGAGTTATTGGAGGTCAGCGATGCAGCAATGGCCAAGTATTTCACTATGATGTTAGATGGAACAGCTCGTACTTGGTTGAAGGGATTGCCACCCAATTCTATCGGCTCATGGGCGGAGTTGAAGGCCCGGTTCATCCAGAACTTTAAAGACACGTGTAAGCATCCTATGTCGATTTTGAACCTGACCAATTGCAAGCAAGAGGATGGTGAATCCACAACCCATTGGGTGCGCTGGGTCAAGGAGATAATACATTTATCTGATAAGATGGATGCTGGCTCAACAGTCTTGATGTTGGAGAAAAATTGCCATTTTGAACCTCTGAAACAGAAGCTGGGCTGGCTCAAGCGTGACTGTAATGACATGGGAACGTTGATGGCGGCTCTTGTCAAGTATGTTGATTCTGACACTACTAAGGACCCGGTGTCTGACGAAGAAAAGGCAACGAAGGGAAAGAAGAACGGCAAGGGTCACCAGCATAACCCGGCGAATTAAGAAGGTAATAAATGTAAGGCTGATGAGTTTGTTGCTAACACCAATACACAAGGCGGAAATCAACGGTGCAAGGGACGATAGCCCCCTCGGTCGGGCGGGTCAGGTCCCACCCTTGAGCAATTATTGAATGAGCCTTGTCCAGAACACGGTACCCGGGAGAAGCCAGCCACCCACCTATGGAAAGATTGTATGATCATGAAGGCGTTTAAAAATTCAAACGCGTTTGATGGAGGTCACGGCCCAGGTGGCGGCTCAGGTGGAGGCGGTTTCCAAGGCCTGGGCGCCGGCTTAGGTGGAGGAGGATTCCACGGTCAGGGCCATCCTGGTAACCAAAGAGGGTATAATCCGCAACCTGGCCAAGGTAATCAGCAGTAGTCCGGATATCAGAGCAATCCGAAGCAGCTGAATAGTGGGCAATACCATGTATTCACCACTAGCTTATGTAAGAGAGACAAGAAACTTCACAAGAGGGCCGTCAATGCCATTGAGCCGGCGGTTCCATGTTACTTACGTTGGTCAGAGCAGCCTATTGTGTGGAGCAGAGAGGATCACCCACCCCGGGTCGATAATCCGGGTCACTTGGCTTTGGTGGTGGCACCTCAGGTTGGTGGATACAAATTCACTAAAGTACTCATGGATGGAGGCAGCAGCATCAACATCCTCTATTATTAAACGTTCCGCTGGATGGGATTGACTGATAAGAGTCTTAAACAATCCAACACTGTTTTTCACGGTGTGCTTCCTGGTAAGTCGGCATACCCAGTGGGTAAGATTAAACTGGAAGTAGCCTTTGGGGACGAGTATGACTCCAGAGCAGAAAAATTAACCTTTGAGGTGGTTAAGATCAAAAGCCCGTATCATGCTCTGTTTGGATGGCTGGCTTATGCCAAATTCATGGCTCGGCCGTGTTATGTGTATTTGCACCTTAAGATGCCGGGTTATAAGGGCACCATCACAGTACACGGGAACCGGAAAATAGCCTTGGAGTGTGAAGAAGGTGATGCTGCCTATGTTGAATCTGTCTGTGCAACAGAGGAGTTAAAATTTTACAAAGATCATGTTGACCCGGCAGACATGACGTCATTAAAGAAACCAACAACAGAGCATGAGCCGGTGTTGAAGTTCAAATCAACTGATGACACCAAGATGGTTGACTTTGTGCCTGGCGACTCATGCAAGCAGTTCATCATTAGTGCTAACTTGGATCCAAAATAGGAAAGCGCGCTCATCGAGTTCATCCGTGAGAACCGGGACATCTTCGCATGGAAACCTTCAGACATGCCGGGTGTCCCCAGGGAACTCGCTGAGCACACTCTCAATATTGATGCAAAGTTTAAACCTATCAGACAATTTCTCCGACGGTTCAATGAAGAAAGGCGCAAGGCCATTGGAGAAGAGGTGGCCCGGCATTTGGCAGCTGGGTTCATTATAGAAGTCCTTCACCCAGAGTGGTTAGCCAACCTGGTGCTTGTACTAAAAAAGAATGGCACCTGACGTATGTGTGTGGATTACACCGATCTAAACAAGGCTTGTCTGGCTGATCCTTTTGCCCTCCCCTGTATTGATCAGATCATTGATGCTACAGCGGGTTGCGTGATGACCCACAAGTATAGGGGATCAATTGTAGCCTCTTTCGATAAGTAAGAGTGTCGAACCCAATGAGGAGCTAAAGGCCGAACAAATATTCCCTCAAGTTCTATCGACCACCGATACAACTCTACGCATGCTTGATGTTCGCTTTACCTAGAACAAGTATGAAACTAGAAGTACTTTGTATGTGTTGTTGGATAGGTATGCAAGATAAAAAGAGCAAGTAAATAAAAAGTAGGGGCTGTTTAGATAAAGACACAACTAAGTTAGGTTTAGTAGAGAGTTTGTTGTTAAGAGAAAGTTATTTGTCCCTAGGCAATCGATAACTAGACTGGTAATCATTATTAAAATTTTATTTGAGGGAGAGGCATAAGCTAACATACTTTATCTACTTGGATCATATGCACTTATGATTGGAACTCTAGCAAGCATCCGCAACTACTAAAGATTCATTAAGGTAAAACCCAACCATAGCATTAAAGCATCAAGTCCTCTTTACCCCATACGCAAACAACCTACTTACTCGGGTATGTGCTTCTATTCACTCACGCCACCAACCATAAGCAAATCATAAACATATTGCAACACCCTACAGCGGGAATCCCTCACACTTGCGCGACACGGAGAGCACCATAGAACAACACCAATAATAAAACATGCAACTCAAACCAATGTTGATCATCAAATAGCCATTAGGACAAAATGGATCTACTCAAACATCATAGGATAGCCCTACATCATAGGGATATAATATATAGCGTTGAGCACCATGTTTAAGTAGAGATTACAGCGGGTAAGAGAGAGGTTACACTGCTTCATAGAGGGGGGAAGAGTTGGTGGTGAAGGCGGTGAAGTTGTTGGTGAAGATGACGGTGATGATGATGGCCCCCGGTGGCACTCCCGCGCCACCGGAAGCAAGGGGGAGAGGGCCCCCCTTCTTCTTCTTCTTCTTCTTCTTCTTCTTCTTCTTCCTTGACCTCGTCCCTAGATGGGAGAAGGGTTTCCCCTCTGGTCCTTGGCCTCCATGGCATGGGAGGGGCGAGAGCCCCTCCGAGATTGGATCTGTCTCTCTGTCTCTCTGTTTCTGTGTTCTCTCCTGGCTCTGTTTCACCGTTTCGTGTATATATGGAGATCCGTAACTCCGATTGCCTGAAACCTTCGCCGTGATTTTTTCCTGAAAATTAGCTTTCTTACGGCAAAAGAAGAGCGTCAACCGCCTTATGGGTGGCTCACGAGGGTAGGGGGCGCGCCCAGGGGGGCAGGCGCCCCCTGCCTCGTGACCACCTCGGGCACCGTCTCGCGTGGATTTTTCTTCCGGAAATTTCCAAATATTCCAAAAAGTATCTCCGTCCGTTTTTATCCCGTTTGGACTCCGTTTGATATGGATGTTCTGTGAAACCAAAAACATGCAACAGACAGGAACTGGCACTGGGCACTGGATTAATATGTTAGTCCCCAAAAATAGTATAAAAAGTTGCCAAATGTATATGAAAGTTGTAGAATATTGGCATGGAACAATCAAAAATTATAGATATGACGGAGACGTATCAGCATCCCCAAGCTTAATTCCTGCTCGTCCTCGAGTAGGTAAATGATAAAAAAGATAATTTTTTATGTGTAATGCTACCTAGCATAATCTTGATCACATATCTAATCATGGCATGAATATTAAGGCATGAGTGATTCAAAGCAATAGTCTATCATTTGACATAAAAACAATAATACTTCAAGCCTACCAATAAAGCAATCATGTCTTTCAAAATAACAAGGCCAAAGAAAGTTATCCCTACAAAATCATATAGTCTGGCTATGCTCCATCTTCACCACACAAAATACTCACATCATGCACAACCCCGATGACAAGCCAAGCAATTGTTTCATACTTTTGACGTTCTCAAACCTTTTCAACTTTCACACAATACATGAGCGTGAACCATGGACATAGCAGTATAGGTGGAATAGAATATGATGGTGGAGAAGACAAAAAGGAGAAGATAATCTCACATCAACTAGGTGTATCAACGGGCTATGGAGATGCCCATCAATAGATATCAATGTGAGTGAGTAGGGATTGCCATGCAACGGATACACTAGAGCTATAAGTATATGAAAGCTCTAACTGAAACTAAGTGGGTGTGCATCCAACTTGCTTGCTCATGAAGACCTAGGGTATTTGAGGAAGCCCATCATTGGAATATACAAGCCAAGTTCTATAATGAAAATTCCCACTAGTATATGAAAGTTATAACTCAAGAGACTCTCTATATGAAGAACATGGTGCTACTCTGAAGCACAAGTGTGGTAAAAGGATAGTAACATTGCCCCTTCTCTCTTTTTCTCTCATTTTTTTGTTTTTTTGTAGGCTTCTTTGGCCTCTTTTTTTTGG
>NC_041392.1:143724496-143750570 GCF_002162155.2 Triticum dicoccoides
CCTCACATGGGACAATGTTCTAATAATGATGATCATCACACTTTTATTTCCTTACAACTCAATATTACAACTCGATATCTAGAACAAGGATATGACTCTATATGAATGCCTCCGGCGGTGTACCGGGATGTGCAATGATCTAGCGTAGCAATGACATCAAAAAACGAACAAGCCATGAAAACATCATGCTAGCTATCTTACGATCATGCAAAGCAATATGACAATGAATGCTCAAGTCATGTATATGATGATGATGGAAGTTGCATGGCAATATATCTCGGAATGGCTATGGAAATGCCATGATAGGTAGGTATGGTGGCTGTTTTGAGGAAGGTATATGGTAGGTTTATGGTACCAGCGAAAGTTGCACGGTACTAGAGAGGCTAGCAATGATGGAAGGGTGAGAGTGCGTATAATCCATGGACTCAACATTAGTCATAAAGAACTCACATACTTATTGCAAAAATCAATTAGTCATCGAAACAAAGTACTATGCGCATGCTAATAGGGGGATATATTGGTAGGAAAAGACCATTGCTCGTCCCCGACCGCCACTCATAAGGAAGACAATCAATAAATACCTCATGCTCCAACTTTGTTACATAACGGTTCACCAGACGTGCATGCTACGGGAATCACAAACCTCAACACAAGTATTTCTACAATTCACAACCACCCACTAGCATGACTCTAATATCACCATCTTTATATCGCAAAACTATTGCAAGGAATCAAACATATCATATTCAGTGATCTACAAGTTTTATGTAGGATTTTACGACTAACCATGTGAATGACCAGTTTCTGTCATCTCTCTAAATAGATATAAGTGAAGCAAGAGAGTTTATTTATTTCTACAAAAGATATGCATGTTCTCTAAAAAATCTAAGTGAAGCAAAAGAGCATTCTACAAATGGCGGTTGTCTATGTAAAGAGAAACAGGCAATCCAAGCTTCAAATGATATAAGTGAAGCACATGAAGCATTCTATAAAGCCATACTCAAAAGATATAAGTGAAGTGCAATGAGCATTCTATAAATCAACCAAGGACTATCTCATACCAGCATGGTGCATAAAAGAAAAAAATGAAAACTAAATGCAAAACACGCTCCAAGATTGCACATACCGCATGAACGAAACGAATCCAAAAACATACCGATATTTGTTGAAGAAAGAGGGGATGCCTTCCCAGCATCCCCAAGCTTAGACACTTGAGTTTCTTTGAATATTTACTTGGGGTGCCTTGGGCATCCCCAAGCTTGAGCTCTTGCCTCTCTTCCTTCTTCTCACATCGAGAGCTTCTCGATCATCGAACACTTCATCCACACAAAACTTCAACAGAAAACTCGGTAAGATCCGTTAGTATAATAAAGCAAATCACTAATCTGAGTACTGTTGCAAACCAATTCATATTTTGTTTTTCATTGTGTCTACTGTAATATAACTTTTTCGTGGCTTAATCCACTAATATAAATTGATAGATTCATCAAAACAAGCAAACTATGCATCAAAACCAGAATCTGTCTAAAACAGAACAGTCTGTAATAATCTGAACATTCACCATACTTATAATACTTGAAAAATTCTACCAAAATTAGGAAAAATAAACAATTTGTATAGTAAGAAAGTGAAAAAGGAATCATAACCATTTGACGTTCCAGCTAAAAATGTAAAATCACGCACTACAGCGAAAGTTTCTGTCCTGCACCGTACAAACCATCAAGCAAATGTAAACATCCTAAAGGCAAACCTTGGCACATTATTTTTATAATACAATGGAATTGTAAAAGGGGATAATTATTTTTGTTGAAAAGTTTCTGTAATCAAGATTCACAAAGTTGCCATGAGCATGAACAAAGTTCAAGGAGCTCTCCCACTTCAACAATGCTTGTCTTTCTCACTTTCACTTTCCTTTTTGAAAAAGTTTTGGGTTCCCCTCTTTATTTTTGTTGTTTTTAAACTATATGAAAGCACTCAACAAAAATAAATGACTCTCTAAAACTTCCGGGTTGTCTCCCTGGCAGCGCTTTCTTTAAAGCCATTAAGCTAGGCATATAGTGCTCAAGTAATGAATCCACCCGGATCCCAAGGTATATCAAAGCCAATTTTAATTAACAATGATTTAGCATTTAGTAGTGAGCACAAAGTAACATATATCATGTAACAACGAAGTCTAAATCTCTTCCTATGCATCGGCATGTCATAAAAGAACAATTCATGCACACATAGTAAAGGCCAATGCATAGTATAACCAGTTTCTTGCAAGTTTATTGTATTAGAAACATAGAGAGCTGGAGATATGGTTCCTCTGTCATAATAATTGCAATTAGGAGCATCAAGCACATGCATATTATATTCATCAAAATCATCATGTGCAACAGTAAAAGGCAACCCATCAATATAATACTTAATAAGAGCAAACTTCTCTGATATAGTGTAGTCGGGAGAATTCAAAAAGATAATAGGACTATCATGCGTGGGTGCAATAGCAACAATTTCATATTTAACATAAGGAACTATAGCAAGTTCATCTCCATAAGCGTAATTCACATTGGCATCTTGGCCACAAGCATCATCAAAAAAGGATATTTCAAAAGAATCCAAGGGATCATAACAATCATCATAGCAATCATCCTTTGGTAAGCATGAAGGGGAATTAAACAATGTATGAGTTGAAGAGTTACTCTCATTAGAAGGTGGTCACGGGTGATCAATCCGCTCTTGCTCCTTTTGTTCTTCGCTCTCCTCATCATCTTTTTCATCCAATGAGCTCAAAGTTTCATCAACTTCTTCTTCCATAGATTCCCACAAAATATTAGTCTCTTCTTGGACAGCGGATAATTTCTCAATAAACGCATTAATATAGGAATTATATTCATAATTATCATAGCAATATTTTAAGATAGCAAAATTTTCAGGCCTATAAACATCATCATCATAAGCTTCATTCTTTTGAAACAAAGATTCAATTTCATAAGCACCCTTAAAAGCAACAAATTCTTCTATTTGTTCCACATCATAGTAATCATATATACCTCTAGCATAAGAAGCCAAGGTTTCATTATCATTAAATTCACATGAAAAGGGAAGGTGTGGAGCCTTCATCCTAGAGCAACAAGTAATATCATAACTCAAGCATACTTGCCGAGCATACCACTTCAATATATAAATTTGATCCCATAATAGTTTCCCTTTTTGTGTCAAGCAATAATCCCTAAAGTATTCACGTTGATCCAACGTTACTCCCATTACCGGATTGAATGAGGTTTTCTCAGGATTATCAAAGTGGTACATAATATTTTCCACATATTGAGCATCGAGGGTTTTAGGAGGTTCCCCATCTCCATGAGCAGAAAGTACACCTAATTTTTTTGGTATTTCGTGTTCCATATCCATAACTAAAGATAAAGAACAACTAAGAACAGCAAATAAAAATTACTTAGTGATAAAGCAAGCAAGCACACACGAGAAAATTCACCCCACGCTATTGCTCCCCGACAACGGCGCCAGAAAAAGGTCTTGATAACCCGCAAGTATAGGGGATCAATTGTAGCCTCTTTCAATAAGTAAGAGTGTCGAACCCAACGAGGAGCTAAAGGCAGAACAAATATTCCCTCAAGTTCTATCGACCACCGATACAACTCTACGCACGCTTGATGTTCGCTTTACCTAGAACAAGTATGAAACTAGAAGTACTTTGTAGGTGTTGTTGGATAGGTATGCAAGATAATAAAGAGCAAGTAAATAAAAAGAAGGGCCTGTTTAGATAAAGACACAACTAAGTTAGGTTTAGTAGAGAGTTTGTTGTTAAGAGAAAGTTATTTGTCCCTAGGCAATCGAAAACTAGACCGGTAATCATTATTACAATTTTATTTGAGGGAGAGGAATAAGCTAACATACTTTCTCTACTTGGATCATATGCACTTATGATTGGAACTCTAGCAAGCATCCGCAACTACTAAAGATTCATTAAGGTAAAACCCAACCATAGCATTAAAGCATCAAGTCCTCTTTATCCCATACGCAAACAACCTACTTACTCGGGTCTGTGCTTCTGTTCACTCACGCCACCCACCATAAGCAAATCATAAACATATTGCAACACCCTACAGCGGGAATCCCTCACGCTTGCGCGACACGGAGAGCACCATAGGACAACACCAATAATAAAACATGCAACTCAAACCAATCTTGATCATCAAATAGCCATTAGGACAAAACAAATCTACTCAAACATCATAGGATAGACCTACATCATAGGGATATAATATATAGCGTTGAGCACCATGTTTAAGTAGAGATTACAGCGGGTAAGAGAGAGGTTACACCGCTGCATAGAGGGGGAAGAGTTGGTGGTGAAGGTGGTGAAGTTGTTGGTGAAGATGACGGTGATGGTGATGGCCCCCGGTGGCACTCCGGCGCCACCGAAAGCAAGGGGGAGAGGGCCCCCCTTCTTCTTCTTCTTCCTTGACCTCCTCCCTAGATGGGAGAAGGGTTTCCCCTCTGGTCCTTTCCCTCCATGGCGTGGGAGGGGCGAGAGCCCCTCCGAGATTGGATCTGTCTCTCTGTCTCTCTCTGTTTCTATGTTCTCTCCTGGCTCTGTTTCACCGTTTCGTGTATATATGGAGATCTGTAACTCCGATTGGCCTGAAACCTTCGACGTGATTTTTTTCCGAAAATTAGCTTTCTTGCAGCAAAAGAAGAGCGTCAACCACCTTACAGGTGGCTCACGAGGGTAGGGGCGCGCCCTTGCCTCATGACCACCTCGGGCACCGTCTCGCGTGGATTTTTCTTCCGGAATTTTCCAAATATTCCAAAAAGTATCTCCATCCGTTTTTATCCCGTTTGGACTCCGTTTGATATGGATATTCTGCGAAACCAAAAACATGCAACAGACAGGTACTGGCACTGGGCACTGGATCAATATGTTAGTCCCCAAAAATAGTATAAAAAGTTGCCAAAAGTATATGAAAGTTGTAGAATATTGGCATGGAACAATCAAAAATTATAGATACGACAGAGACGTATCATTGCACACGTGTGAGTTTCTTGGATGCTTATTCCGGTTATCATCAGATCAAGATGGCAGTCAAGGATCAGGAGAAGATGGCTTTTATCACTCCGTTTGGAGCTTTCTGCTATGTGTCTATGCCTTTTGGGCTTTAGAGTGCCCAGGCGACTTACCAACGATGCGGTCATGAGTCAGTTAGCGCTGACCAAACGGGTTTGCGGAGGTAAAAGACCAACCTTATATGTCTACACGGATGTGATGATTCCCAATGGCTATACGTCGGCCTTTTGCCTCACAAACCCGATTAGCCGTAAAATTGTCTTCATGATCAAATTGGGCGTAATGTTCATGCTTATGTGGATGATATAGTGGTAAAATCCAGGAAGGAAGAAACCTTGTTCACAGATCTGAAAGAGACTTTCGATAATCTCCGGGTCTACAAAATGATGCTTAACCCGGCCACATGTGTTTTTGGAGTCCCAGCCGGCAAGCTCTTGGGTTTTTTGGTGTCTAACCGAGGTATTGAGGCTAACCCAGAGAAAATCAAGGCAATTACATCCCTGGCCAAACCAACATGCATCAATGACGTTCAACGACTGGCGGGCCGTGTTGCTGCTTTGAGCCGGTTCATAAGCCGGTTAGGGGAGAAGGCAATGCCTCTGTATCAGATGATGAAGAAAACAGTTGATTTTGTTTGGAGCGATGCTGCAGACTCTGCTTTTGAAGATATGAAGACACAGCTTGCTGAGCCGCCAGTCCTGGCTGCTCCAGTCAAGAAAGAGCCGCTACTGTTATACGTGGCCGCCAACTCACGAGCTGTTAGTGTGGCTATTGTGGTGGAGCGCAAGGAGGCTGGCAAGGAGCATCCGGTTCAACGGCCGGTTTACTACGTCAGTGAGGTGCTAATTGAATCCAAGCAACGATATCTACATTGGCAGAAGCTCGTATATGGGGTGTTCATGGCAAGCCGGAAGCTTAAGCATTATTTTCAGGGACATCCAATCACCATGGTTAGCTCTGCTCCTTTGGGAGACATCATTCAAAACAGAGAAGCCACTGGGCGAATCGCCAAGTGGGCAATTGAGCTTGGGTCTCATGGTTGAAGTATGTGCCACGTACTGCGATCAAATCGCAAGCACTGGTTGGCTTCATTAATGACTGGACAGAGATACAGATGCCAGAAGAGAAACCAGACAACACGTATTGGACTATTCATTTTGATGGGTCCAGACAGTTGGAAGGCTCGGGGGCTGGATTTGTGTTAACCTCTCCGCATGGTGACAAATTTTGTTATCTGTTACGGTTGATGTTTCCTTGTGCTAACAACGCAGCAGAGTATGAAGCCTTGCTCCATGGTCTTCGAGTGGCAAAAGAGATGAGTTTGAGCCGGGTTAGATGTCTTGGCAACTCAGATTTAGTGGCTCAATAGGTATCAGGCAAGTGGGATTCCAAGGACCCTCTCATGGTGGCTTATCGCCGGGAGGTTGACACTGTTGCAGGGCATTTTAAGGGTTATCAAGTGGAGCACGTTGACCGTCGAAAGAACGAAGCGGATGATGCTTTAAGCCGGTTGCGGTCTCAGCGTAAGCCAGTACCTCCTAACACCTTTTTGGATGTTTTGCATAACCCGTCTGTCAAGTTGCCCACAGAAGAAGATTTAGTTGTTCCTGACCCGGAGGCACAGTTGGTGGCGGCTCTTCATGTCATCCTAGATTGGACAGTGTCATTCTTGGCTTACATGACCCGGGGAGAGTTGTCGGCGGATGAGACCCTGGCTCGACAGATAACCCGGCGGTCTAAGTCAATGACGATTTCGGATGGAGAATTATACCATCGCAGTGTCTCCGGAGCATTTCAGCGGTGTGTTTCCCCCGAAGAAGGTCAAGAAATACTTCATGAGATCCATGAAGGCGATGTGGTCATCACGCCGGGTCAAAATCTCTGGTGGCCAAAGCTTTTCATCACAGTTTTTACTGGTTGACGACTCACGCTGATGCAGAGGATCTGGTTAGCAGATGTGATGGATGTCAAAGGTTTGCACGAGGAGCGCATGTACAGGCTCAAGAGCTCCGGATGATTCCAATCACTTGGCCGTTTGTGGTCTGGGGGATTGACATGGTGGGACCTTTCAAAAGGTCTAAGGATAAAAAGACACATCTCTTGGTGGCAGTTGATAAATTCACTAAGTGGGTTGAGGCGGAACCAGTGAGTAAGTGTGACGTGGCCACGGCGGTTCAGTTCATGAAAAGGTGATCTTCTGTTTTGGTTTCCCACACAGCATTATCACTGACAATGGCACTAATCTGTCCCAAGGGGCTATGGAGGAGTTTTGTCGATGTGAGCACATCCAGCTTGATGTTTCTTCTGTTGCTCATCCTCAATCCAATGGTCAAGCTGAGAGAGCGAATCAGGAAATTTTAAAAGGTCTCAAACCCCAGCTTATGGTTCCCTTATAGCGAACGTCGGGTTGTTGGGTACAGGAATTACCCTCGGTGTTGTGGAGTATCAACACCACGCCTAACAGGTCTATAGGTTACACACCTTTCTTCATGGTTTATGGAGCAGAAGCAGTGTTGCCTAGTGACATCCGTCATGACTCGCCCCGTGTGGCGGCTTATGTTGAAGCTAATAATGAACAAGCCAGACAGGATGCACTTGACTTGTTAGATGAAGAAAGATATTTAGGAGCGGCTCAATCAGCAATTTATCAACAGGACCTGCGCCGTTATCACAGCCGCCGGGTCAAATCCAGGACTTTTCAGGAAGGCGACTTGGTGCTCCGGCTCATCCAGGATCTGTCAGATGCACACAAGCTATCCCCGCCTTGGGAAGGACCCTTTGTGGTCAGCAAGAACTTAAACAATAGGTCGTATTACCTCATTGATGTTTGAGAACACAAAGATTCACGTAAGTCAGAGGAGGAGACCCGCCGGCCGTGGAACATTGCTCAACTTCGGCCATACTACACCTGAGCTACCGGCTCTCATCATGTACATACTTTAACATTGTATATACCATGATAAGTAATAAAGTAAGACCATCGGTCTCTTTTCTTTTCAAAGATTATGCATCTTTGTTATTTCTTATTCTCAAATGACTATTAAGGAGCTGATCATATTTGAATCAAGTCTAACCTTTTTTGGTCCGGCTTATGATCGTATTTGAATCTAGCTGCAATTATCATGGTCACTTGGGGGCTTCTTGTTGAAACATACATCGTATTCGAACCAAAGAGAACATAGTTGTCGTAACCCTCTTGATCGGCTCAAGGCCAAACTCACTAGGGGGCTTCTTGATCGTATCTGAATCATAGCTTAACCCCTTTTGGGTCCGACTTGGGTCGTATTCAAATCAGGGTCGTTAAAAACATCTCAAGGTCATTTGGGGGCTTCCTGTTCAAACATAGGTCGTATTCGAACCAAAGAGAACATAGCTGTCGGTACCCTCTTGATCGGCGCAACACCACAGCCACTGGGGGCTATATGGTCGTATTCGAACCTTAGCTTAACCCCTTCGGACCGGTTTACTAATCGTATTCGAATCAGAAGCCACCAACCTTTAAATATAAGGTTAAATCATACTTGTTAACTGTTATTTGTATTTGAGTTTCTTGTTGCAAATAATTAGCATGATCTTCTTCGCCGATTTGTCTATTTGACAACATGGCTACCAAGATATAACAATCATTGAAGTATTCAAAGATATTGATTTCTCAAAAAGATTGAGTTATCGGCTTCATTACCTGGGTTACTCAAGCCGGTGGTCTAAGGATCAAAGGTACAAGTATGGCTATTATTTATATATAATTGCCCGCTGCATTAACTAAAGAGTTAGTTTCAGCCCTTGTCCTTTATTTATATCTGCTTTCTGTTTTTCTATTATGATAAACATATTGGATATAAGCCGGGTGTTTTAACCCGTTCGATTCTAAGCTGCCAGGCCAGTCTTTTTTTGTCTCTACAGGGTATTGATTTAAAGTGTTGCAGAAATGATCATCAAATATAATGCATATATTGCCATCAGGAAACACGGAGTCACATACAGTGTTTTATGCACGATGGCATAAGCAAGGCATTCAGTGTTTTCACAGCTAAACTATTACACGGCTTTTTATAAGCCAAATGAAGATGGTTATTATTCCTCCCTCACCGGTTCACCACCCTCTGTTGGCTGGAAGTTGGGTTTTGACCAGTCAAAACCATTCACGGCGACGAATTCTGCTTCATCATCGATCAGGCCTGTCGGGTCAACCTCCAGGGCAAATGTGTTTTCTCTTACAGGCGGGATCAAATCCGTCACCTTGTACGAGGGAGTCGCCATCTTCTTATTTTCAGCATCAAAACCCGGCTGGTATTTGTCAATATTGGTGTCATCTCCAAGTGTAGTTGCCTGAGGTCGGACTCTGCGCACGCAGGCCATGAAGTCATCTTGCTCAAAAGGAGAACCATCTTCCTTCACGGTGGGATAGCCTCTGGCCACGTCCGCCGGGTCAAGGTCTGGCACCCAAGCCTTGGAGCGGCTCAGGGCAGTCAAAGCTCCGGCTCGCGCGGAGGAGCGTTTCACTTCTTGAAACCTGGCAGGCAGGATTGACAGTTTCTCCAGGATGTCGCTGAGCCGGTTGTGTCCTTGATTGGCAGGAGAGATGGCGGCAAGAGCCTGCTGTGCGCCAACATACAGTTGTTCAACCAAAGTATACACTGCCTTCAGTTTAATCAAAGGGTCTTGGCTCAGATTTTTGCTTCGAGGGCCTGCACATATTTTATACACAAAGTCAGCTGGCGGCTTATACTCCGGATCAGCTAAAAGCACACAAAATTAAAGTCGGACGGCTTACCAAAGATGGCAGCCACCATTTGAGACAGCCGGCCCTTTAAACCGTTCAGCTTTGTTGAAATCTCTTCAAGGGCTGTTTTGGCCTTCTCAGCGTGTTGGGTCAGAAGCGTTTTTTCCTCTTCCCAAGTTTTCTTCTTGGCAGCGAAGCTGGTCATTAAATTTTCCGTCTTAGAGAGACTTATTGCAGTTTGGAGTTAGCAGATTTGATTTCTGCTTCCTGACTCGCTAGCCGGGTCTTCGCATCAGTCAATTGCGAGTTCAATTCAGATAAGGCATTCTGCAAAACATTCAGATGAGTCAAGATTTTGCTTCAAGTTCAAAAATCAAGATTCAAGTCTCAAGTACTTTACAAATTTTTATGACTCTAAAGACATACTTTAAGTCCCAAGTACCTTACAAAGTAACAACACTTGGCACTTGGGGGCTAATGTATGCAGTTCAGCAAGTTTCTCAAGGATAAGCTGGAGTATTAAGTCCTTTGAATACGGTACCAAACAATTTAAAGTATCGGCTCATTTATGATCAAAATGAACCGACCCTTGGGGACTACAGGTGAAGCTTTGTTCTATTGAATTCAAGAAAAGTTTCAAAGGTAAAGGTCTCGGCCTATATTTTAAAGTCTACAGATCATTCCGGTTCTCTCATAATCTGAAGACTTGGGGGCTGAAGGAATATAGATAAGCCGGAAGAACGTACGTCGTATTTCAACTGCAGCTGTTTGACCATTTCAATCTCAGAGTCGCAACTGGAGTGTACATGGCTAAGATAGCCGGATAAAATATCATTGGCATTTAGATGGTCATAGTTGGCAACGTCAAAGCGAACTTTCTGCCTCTCCAATGCCTCTTGTTTCGTAGTACACTGAGCCAGCACGGTTGGACTCTCGGTGATCTAAACATCTTGTGCAGATGGTGATGGCGGGTTGGCTGAGCTTGATGGTCCAGTAGCAGAAGGGTTCACAGTGGTCTCATCAAACGATGGCTCAGGAGGATTTGCTTCTACATCAACATGAGGGTCTGCTAGAGCGTCGGTTAATGAAGAAGATGGCCTGGTCGGGTCAGATGCAAGCACTGGCGGGTTTTCCATCGGTTTAGCAACCTTCGCTTTCTTGGATTTAGCTTGGCCACTAAGAAAAATGTTGCAAGATCATCAGATAAAGATACAATTTGTACAACCCCGAAATATGAGGATTTTTCATTACCCAGGGGAAGTCTTGAAGGCCAGAAATTGCATCTACGATGAGTCGCCAGAAGAGCGAGACACCTCCTGAAAGGATAAAATAGAGTTAAAAGTAATACAAGGGGAAGGATCCATTAAAAAGAGTTAAAGACAGAAAGAATTAAACCTCATTCAGACGGTTCTGAGGAGTTTGTTGAAGAACGACAGCCGGCTCATCTTTAGTCCAAGCTTGACGGCGGCTTTCATGTTGCTGCTTTTTCAAACGAAAGTTGGGATCCAAGTGAGCTAAAGGGTTAGAAAACCATACTTTATGGATCACTCGTCGAACTTTTTGTCTTGGCAAGGGCTCTGAGTCGGAAGAAATGATAGTTACCTCTGCTTCCACAGCCTGACTGGCCCCAGTGTCATCCTGGTAATGATCAGTGTCAATAAGATTGCTAAAAAATTGGCCAAGGGAATCAAGGGCTACCTCCGAGTCAGATGTATCATCAAGCTTTATCAAATCTTCAGCGGTGCTCTTTTTCTTCTTTTTCGACCTCCGGGTCATTTTCTTGGCGTTTATGGTGGCAGCTTTCGCTTTCTTGGCAGCCTCGTGGTCATACTTGACGTTCCAGAAGTCAAAGTTGGCAAACAAGATAAAGAGTCAGGCAAATATTAAAACAATACGGCTAGGAAAATACAAAAGAGAGAAATAACGACATCCTTACTTCTGGCACCGGGTTAAGCTGGCAGAAGGGGTTTAACCCGACGACACTGCAATCTTCGTATTTCTCGTTCACCAGAAGAGTTGACATTGAAACAATATCTTCTTCTATCAATTGAACGGGACTGTGACGAAGAGAGTCATCCGGGCCTCCACCATACTCATACATCAGCTTTGACCGGCGGCTCAAAGGGATGACCCGCCATGAGATCTAGCAGCGGGTCAGATAAACTCCAGTTAACTCGTTCCCCAACAGAGCATTGATCCTTTTGATAGATGGTATCAGCCTCTTGCATTCAGCGACAATAAGCTTATCAGGAAGCGCGAACTTGGAGTCAAGACGATTGGGGCGATAACCCGACAGTGGCTTCTCGTTTGCTGGTGAAGTGTCCTGGCAGTAGAACCAAGTCTGGTTCCAGTCCTTTGGGTGACTTGGTAAGACAATGAGGGGGAAGACGGCACCCTGCCGGCGCTGAATTGATATGCCTCCAAGCTCTAAGCTAAGGCCGTTGGTGCACTCGTTCTGCCGGTTTAGATAAAAGTATTCTCTAAACAACTCCACGGTCGGCTCTTGTTGAAGATATACCTCACAGAGCACTTGGAAGTTACAGATGTTAGATATGGAGTTGGGCCCTATATCTTGAGGGTGGATCTTGAAAAAGTGGAGGACCTCTCTGAAGAACTTTGAGCCGGGCGGTGAGAAGCCACAGTTCATGTGGTCAGTAAAAATGATCACCTCACCGTCTCTTGGATTGGGCCGTTCTTCTTCCGGGTCAGGGGCACGGTAAGACATGACGGTTTTCGTTGGCAGAAATCCTATGGTGAAGAACTCTTTTAAACGTTCCTCAATTATGGTTGAGGAAACCCAGTTAGAGATGGTTGGTGTTTTGGACGGCATGATGTGCAAAGAACTGAAAAAAGCAACATGCAGGTTCAGTTTAATGGTGAGATTGACAATTAAGTGAGGAAGATGCAAACAAGTAATCGCGGCTTAGTTAAGGGCTAATGATATATAAGGAAAATTAAGCCGGCATGATAAGCCACCATGACTACAGATATTTGAAGAAGGCAAATTCAGCTAAGTATTGAGACAAACAAGTTTTCTACATTGCTTGGTATTATTCCAGATCAAATGGTTATTCAAAATGAAAACAATTCTAGACCTAAAAAGTTCAGTACAGAGGAGTCGGTAAGTTCTAAAGCAGCCTTTTAATCAGAGAAAGGGATCTGTGGATCAAGAAGAGGTACAAAAACACTACCGCGCGAGCATATATATAACTTTTTGGATCAGAAAATGCTGGCGGTGCAAGAACTATGATGAACTATGAAGAACATGCAGGAGCTTGGAAACCCTAAAATGAGGATCTGAGAATTAAAAAGGGAGACACTTACGATTGCGGATCTCCTGCGGAGGTCGCTGTTGTTCTCTAGATTGGTTCGGGTTGATGCAGCGGCCAACATCGACGGAGACGGAGGTGAAGCGCGGCGGTGGCGAAGCTCGAGCAGCAGGGGGTTTGCGAGAGGAAGAAGATGGGCGAGAGAGGAGAATGAGAAGGCCGAGGCGTGCCTATTTATAAGGAAAAGATGCGAACAGACGGACGCGAAAATCAAGGGAGAGCCGAATAATGGTTATCCAGCTATACGGGCCCCTCAATTCTCGGGAAACATTCAAGATAAAAGATCCGTTGGAAGATGACGTCATGAAAGGTTTTTGCGTTTTCAAGATATGACGTCACCGCGGGTTACAAGAAAATTTCAGCAAAGATAAGAAGATGGATTTTTGTCTAAGTATTGAAGATTGACAAAGAACGAAGTTCAAAGTCAACCTGGGGCCTAATGTTGGGGATATTACTATTAGTTATGACCCGCCCAGGAGGGGCCGGGTCAGCCCCAATGGTGGGTTACACAAGAAGCCCAGTAAACATTCAAGATTATAGTTTATTAAATCTTATAGAAGGCCCAAAGGCCTGAAGGCAGTTTAAGGCCTGATATTGTGAACCGCCGTATGTAAGGAAATACTTGTAAAGAAAGGCATGTAGAGGAAGTCACCGAGCTGGACATGATTATGAGCCGGCCGGGACTCTGTAGGCCACCAGGCGTCAACCCATGTATATAAGGGAATGACCCAGTGGCGGCTTAGGGCAAGAAACAAGAAGTCGATAACCAAGCCGGCGAGTTGAGCCTCTTGGTGATCGAATCCCCAGCAATACTAATCCCAACTAGACGTAGGCTTTTACCTTCATCGTAAGGGGCCGAACTAGTATAAAACTCTCTCGTGTCCTTTGTCCCGATTAACCCCTTTAAGCTTCCTAGTGCGATGGCCCTACAACTAAGTCCTTGCTCTAGGACATCTACCGTGACAATTCCATGACAACACCAAATACAATGGTAAATTGTATAGGGGCACTAGTTCGTCGAAGAGATGGTGATACAAGTGCAATATGGATGGTAGATACAGGTTTTTGTAATCTGAAAATATAAAAACAGCAAGGTAACTAATGATAAAAGTGAGCACAAACGGTATTGCAATGTGTTGAAACAAGGCCTGGGGTCCATACTTTCACTAGTGCAGTTTCTCTCAACAATAATAACATAATTGGATCATATAAATTTCCCTCAACATGCAACAAAGAGTCACTCCAAAGTCACTAATACCGGAGAAAAAACGAAGAGATTATGGTAGGGTATGAAACCACCTCAAAGTTATCCTTTCTGATCGATCTATTCAAGATTCCGTAGTAAAATAACATGAAGCTATTCTTTCCGTTCAATCTATCATAGAATTCGTACTAGAATAACACCTTAAGACACAAATCAACTAAAACCCTAATGTCACCTAGATACTCCAATGTCACCTCAAGTATCCCTGGGTATGATTATACATATGCATCACACAATCTCGGATTCATCTATTCAACCAACACAAAGTACCTCAAAGAGTGCCCCAAAGATTCTACCGAAGAGTCAAGACGGAAGGGTGTGCCAACCCCTATGCATAGGTTCATGGGTGGAACCCGCAAGTTGATCACCAAAACATATATCAAGTGGATCAATAGAATACCCCATTGTCACCACGGGTATCCCACGCAAGGCATACATCAAGTGTTCTCAAATCCTTAAACACTCATTCCGATAAGATAACTTCAAAGGGAAAACTAAATCCATTACAAGAGAGTAGAGGGGGAGAAACATCATAAGATCCAACTATAATAGCAAAGCTCGTGATACATCAAGATCGTACCACCTCAAGAACACGAGAGAGAGAGAGAGAGAGAGAGATCAAACACATAGCTACTGGTACATACCCTTAGCCCCGAGGGTGAACTACTCCCTCCTCGTCATGGAGAGCGCCGGGATGATGAAGATGGCCACCGGAGAGGGATTCCCCCCCGGCAGGGTGCCGGAACGGGTCTAGATTGGTTTTCGGTGGCTACAGAGGCTTCTAGAGGCGGAACTCCCGATCTATTCCACTCCTCGAAGTTTTTAGGGTATATGGGTATATATAGGAGGAAGAAGTACGTCGGTGGATCTCCGGGCTGTCCACGAGGCAGGGGGGCGCGCCCCCCACCCTCGTGGGCAGCCCGGGACTCTTCTGGTCCATCTCCGATACTCTGTGGGCTTCTTCTGGTCCAAAAATAAGTTTCATGAAGTTTCAGGTCAATTGGACTTAGTTTGATTTTCCTTTTCTGCAATACTTAAAAACAAGAAAAAACAGAAACTGGCACTAGGCTCTAGGTTAATAGGCTAGTCCCAAAAATAATATAAAAGTGCATAATAAAGCCCACAAACATCCAAACAGATAATATAATAGCATGAATACTTCATAAATTATAGATACGTTGGAGACGTATTAGCCAGCATGCACCATGGCACTTGGGGGCTAATGTAAAGTCATTTTTTGATCAACTTATTGAAGACCCGACTAATCCCATTGTAATGAGCCGGCTCTTGGGGGCTACCAATTGCTCCTGTCAAAAATTCAAGGTACACAAGCCTCAGTCCATTATATCGAAAGATCCACTACTCAGTTGGTAGAGTACAAAGCTCTTAACCGTATGGACGTGGGTTCAAGCCCCATGGTGGAGATTACATCATATGATGTTATTATCAATGAATTATATACAAAGTCCCAGCTCAGTATTATCTTACTGAGCCGGCCCTTGGGGGCTACACGTTGCTGCTCAAGTCTACATGATCATATTTACAAAGTCCCTGCTCATTATTGCATAATGACCCTGCCCTTGGGGGCTACAAGTGATATGAATATAATAGAGATCTACATCTTCAAGCCGGCTGAATATCAGATGAGTATTTCAAGGCCAATATTCTTCACAATATTTTTCTGTGAGAAACCAATGTCAGCAAATTTATTATGAAGCTAGTATATTGACCCGGACTTCCCACAAACAAGGAAATGACAAGGACTTAAGGATGATTAGGTGTCGGCTTACAAGAGTTCTTACCCAGAGCATAATCTGTCAAAATTGTTCTTGTGTTTGTTTTACAAGATCAGCATAACATGGATGAATCCAAATTAAACTGGGGGCTAATGTCGAGGATATACCCCGCGGTGTGACCCGACCGGAGATATGACCCGGCTGGGACTTGATGTTTCATTGGTGATCTAGCAGACTATAAGCCGGCGGGAACAGTTAAGCAGGTTAAGCCGGCGGGAATAGTTAAGAAGGTTAAGTCGGCGGGAACAGTTAAGCAGGTTAAGCTAGCGGGAACAGTTAAGCAGGTTAACCTGGCAGACATAGTCATGTAAGCCAACAGACACAGTCATGTAAGCCAGACAGTTAAGCCAGACAGTTAAGCCAGATAGTTAAGCCAGACAGTTAAGCTAGACAGTTAAGCTAGACAGTTAAGCTAGACAGTTAAGCCAGATTGTAAGCCGGCTTATGTTAAGAAGTCCAAGACATTAAGAAGCCCATGGTGAGAAGCCCATGGTAAGACGTCAAAATAGGTTAAGTCCTAATCCAAGTTTGACTCTACATGTAACCCGCCCCTTCATCTTATATAAGGAGGGGCGGGGCACCCCAAGATAGGGGGACAAGTTGAATAATCGTTAAGTCTAGACACAACTAGGAGAACCAGAGTTACGGCGACTCCCTCATGATCATAATGAGACCTAGCCACAAACAACATGTAGGGCTATTACTGGATGATGTTTCCTGGGGCCCGAAGCTGTCTAAATTCTTGTCTTGTGTATTGACTCTCTCGTCCTGATCAACCCCTCTCAAGCTATCACATAGATGCGTTGGCCTCACGACTAAATCCTGACACTAGGACATCTGCCATGACTAAATCCTGGTTTAAGGTTGCAACATCTGAGAAAGATGGAAAAGGGGGAAAAGAGGGTGCAAAGCAACCGTGAGTACTCATCTAAAGTACTCGCAAGCAAGGATCTACACTACATATGCATTGGTATCAATGAAATGGGTAGTATCTGTGGAGTGAACTACAGAAAGCCAGAGTAAGAGGAAGATAGCTAGTCCTATCGTAGACTACGCTTCTGGACGCCTCCATCTTGAAGCATATAGGAGAGAGTAGCTTGTATGTTCACCAAGTATCATCGTATAGCATAATCCTACTCGGCGATCCTCTCCTCGTCGCGCTGTGAGAGAGCGATCACCAGGTTGTATCTGGCACTTGAAAGGGTGTGTTTTATTAATTATTCGGTTCTAGTTGTCATAAGGTTGGAATACAACTCCGAGTCGTCCTTTTACCGAGGGACATAGCTATTCGAATAGATAAACTTCCCTGCAGGGGTGCACCACATTACCCAACACGCTCGATCCCTCTGGCCGAACACACTTTCCTGGGTCATGCCCGGCCTCGGAAGATCAACACGTCGCAGCCCTACCTAGGCACAACAGAGAGGTCAGCACGCCGGTATAAATCCTAAGCGTGCAGGGGTCTGGGCCCATCGCCCATTGCACACCTGCATGTTGCGTATGCGGTCGGTAAGCATACCTAGCCTCCCTAATACAAGAGAGGCGTTCCAGTCCAATCTGGCGCGCGCCTCTTAGTCGCTGACGTTAAGAAGGCTTCAGCTGATACCACGACGTCGAGTGCCTATAACTGTTCCCGTGTAGTTGGTTAGTGCGTATAGGCCAGTGGCCGGACTCAGATCAAACATACAGATCTTGTTAAGCGTGTTATTTTGAAGTAACCGCGTATGCCGACCAGGACCAGACCCACCAGTCTCGTAGGTGGTCACAACCTGCCATGTCGCTCCGCCACAAAGTAACACTCGGGGGGCCATCGGGAACCCAGGCCCACCACTACCTGGATGGAACCACCTGCCCCTTCAGCCCCCATCTCTGAACAGGAACATAAGTAATGTGAAAGTATATAGTATATGTACCCGTGATCACCTCCCGAAGTGATCACGGCCCAGTACTATAGCATGCCAGACGGACAAGAGTGTAGGGTCACTGATGATAAACTAGCAACCTATACTAAGAATTTAGGACTGCAAGTAAAGGAATCAACAATAGTGTAACATCCCAAATTTTCAATTTGGAATGTTATACATTATATCATCATTGCATATCATATTTTATTTTTGCATTTTGGTTGATCCTAGAAATTCTACGCAACTCAATGACCCACGGAGAGAGTTGGGGATTTCGTTATTTTCATATTTGAGTTTTCTCAACTTTTGAGAATAGGATCATTTGATTTTATTTATTTTATCATCAATTATTTCTATTACAAAAATATGAGAGAGGGAATAAAATGACTTTCCCAAAATAAAGAAATATTGAGGATCAAATAATAAAATAAAATAAGATTTTTTTTCAGAGTTTTTCTGGTTAGATCTCTTATTTGAGTTTTACCTGTGCATTAGATGAGTACTTATTGTATGCTTGTTTGTTTGTCTGCGATAGAATACCCGGAGTGCGCCGCTTGTTACTTCGAATCGTTAGGTTTCACGGATCATCAACAAGGCTAGTAACACTTTGATCATACCTTTTCTACTACCCAGTTTTATTGCATTAGATCAATCCTCACACATTGCATGATTAGGATCTAATTAAATTGTGGGATAGGAAGTAGATGAGGTAGTACCTATTACCTGTTATTATCAAACCTTTGGGAGTTACTTCTACGTTTGCTTATTATGCCATGCTATGCTAGTAGACATGGATTGGGTGAGTGATATCCATGACAGATGTGAGATTGTTAATTAATGGTTTATCTAAGGTGGCAATTTAAACACACATCTGGGTGGATTGAGGCACCTGGGTATTCCAGGACTTGCCTGTTTTCTTTTGGACCGCCACCCAGGCTCAAAGGGATCATGAGACTATTCATACTAGAAACTTCCGTGTGCAGCCACAAGCTATTATGGGCTCTAGCATAGTTGACTAAGTTGTGCGAACTCTTACAGTGGTAGACTAGCAGATGTAGGGGATGTAGGTGGTACGGTCTACCCGATCGTAAGGTGCTAGCGCTTCTGAAAGACTATGTCTCAGTCATCCGTCTTCTCAAACACCATGTAGTGCGAGAAACCAAACGGAGGCGATCGAGTCTTGTGGGGAAAAGTGCGCAAACCTCTGCAGAGTGTAACAAACTAATCATGGTTAGCCGTGTTCCCGGTTATGGGCATCTTGAGTATCTAGTACTTGGATTATCATGTGAATCTCAACATGTTACTCTAAATTAATTTTGTTGGGTTATGTTTAATGATGATGCTTAATTGGGATTGAGAATGCTGTCAACCATTCTCAATGTTTAACAACTACCATGAGAGTTAAATAAATTTATTTCTTTGAAGTAGGAAAAAATTGGCTTTACGCAAAACTGTAACCATAGAGCTTTCCACCAGCCAAATATGCATATAGTATAGCTATTTCATTCCATTACTCTCTATGTGTTACATTGCCAGCATATTCCATGTGCTGACCCGTTTCGGGCTGCAACGTTAATGTTGTAGACTTTTCAGACGATGATTAAGGAGTTTTTAGGTCGTGATTCTATACTCAGTGATGCCATTGGAGTTGATGGACTCACTTATCTTCCAAGCTTTCCGCTGTTATCGTTATTAGATGGCCTTAAGCCATATTTATTGTAATAAGTTCTCTTTTGAGACACTCGATGTAATAAGTGTGTGATTGCTACTCTGCTATAAATCCTCCGAGTACTGCGTGGTGTCAGCATTACTGATCCAGGGATGACACCGGAGCATAGAGATCAGACCGTTTGAGGTCTGGTCGCTACAGAGATGGTATCAGAGCACACACTGACTGTAGGACACGACCACTAAGTTAGAGACCTAGATCACTTTTCACCCTATTCTCTTCTGACCTCTCATCTTTTCTACTCTTTAGGATGGCGGATGCCAGGAACAAGTTCACATAACCAGATGAAGATACACCCTTTGGACGACACTTGAAGGAAGTCACTAGATACCTGAACATAGGAGTACCAAGCTTCAAGGGAACCTACAACGCTACTTTACCTGAAGAAGAGCGCCGGATGATTCAAGTTCAAGTTCCAGGAAGGACGTTCATGCCAGTCACTGAGCCCATAGAATTTTCTTTTGATGCACCAACTTGGAGTCTAGGAAAGAGCATGGCAGCTCACATCACCATGGGACGCATTGGAGAAGTCTGCCGCAAGGATCTCAAGGATACTATCTACCAGTTTTGTGGGTGCCGGGATGAGCACTGGGAGATGATCAGCACCAGGAAGGATAGGTCAATCACAGCTTTTTTCCAGGAGTTAAATCAGCACATTCGATGACAGGAGAACTAGATGTGCGCCGACATGATAGATCTGAAGAAGGCTAAAGACTAGAATCAAGGAACTGGAGGAAGAACTCAAGGCTACACGTGAAGATTATGAGGAAGAAATTGAAGTATTGGTGGAGAAGAATGACGACCTGATCAAGAAGATTGGAATATTTATGGGAGGACCTACGCCAGTAGATGAAGACGAAGAACCCCAGGAGATTAGCCCGGAAGACTACATAATCATCGACGGCACCGACTCGGAAGCAGATAGTAGCGATGATGACTATGTTGATGAAGCTGGAGCAGATATCATGGAGTTTGCAACCGAAGAATATTTCTAGTAGACCACCTCATCAGTAGTAGTAGTCCACCATGTAAATATAGTAGTCCGAGCACTTTTGCGATAGATAGATCGATTGTATGCCTTTGTTTGATTGATTTAAGTGAATTGTTTGTTTTTGCCTCATGTGCATATGGGTAGGGTTTTCTCTTTAGACCCCCTCTATTATTATATCTCATCTTTTCTAAACCCTCAGATGCCTCCGAGACGTTACCCCCGATTTGCCTTTCCACCGGAGCTCACCCAGTTGATCCAGCAGCAGAACACATTGTTGCAGTTGCTAGTCCAGAATCAGAATCAGGGGAACAACAACAACAACCCACCACCACCACCACCACCTGTTGACCACTTAGCCCGTTTTCTTAGGTTGAATCCGCCGGTGTTTTCCAGTAGCACCGAGCCGATAGTAGCAGATGATTGGCTCCGCAAGACAGCTAGGGAGTTGACCATAGTAGGATGCACAGATGCAGAGGAGGTGAAGTTTGCCGCACATCAGCTAGAAGGACCCGCACCATCATGGTGGGAGAATTTCACAGCCACTTTCCCTGTCGACACTGTCACATGGGACCAGTTTCAGCAGGCTTTTCGTACTGCACATGTTTCAGCAGGAGCTATGTCCATGAAGAAGCGTGAGTTTTGCAACTTGCGCCAAGGAGGAAGGACAGTTGGCCAGTATGTGGAGGACTTTAGTAAGTTAGCATGTTATGCCCCAGATGACGTCGCTACGGATGCAGCTAAGCAGGAGAAGTTTCTGGAAGGACTGAATGATGAGTTGAGCTTGCAGTTGATGGTAGCAACCTTCAACAACTACCAGGAGTTGCTAGATCGTGCTCTTATGATTGAAGAGAAGCAACAGCAGATTGAGAACCGCAAGAGGAAGTATGGACAAGGAAAGTACAATTCAGGAGCTCAGCAGAAGCCACGTTTTACCACTAGACCGGGAGGACATTTTCAGCATACCCATGGAGGAGGTAGCTTGCACAATCACAATGGCACCAAGAATGGTAATGGCAATGGAGGAAGCAATGGCCAGAACCGCACCAACCCATCAACCCCAGCCAAGAAGGACCTAAGCCAAGTCACTTGTTTTAAGTGTCAGAAGACCGGACATTATGCCAATGAATGTCCTGAAGGCCAAAATGGCAATGGAAGTTCTGGGAAGAAGCCGAACCCTTTCAACAGGGGACAGGTGAACCACGTTAGCGTGGAGGAGGTTGAAGCTCAGCCCGATGCAGTAATAGGCAAGTTTTTGGTTAAGTCATTTACTGCACTTGTTCTTTTTGATACTGGTGCATCACATTCATACATCTCAAGAGGATTTGTGGATAAGTATAACCTATCAACCCAAGCCCTTAGGTCACCCATGTTAGTAACCTCGCCCGGAGCAGAGTATGTGGCTAGTCTATGGTGTGATCGGTTACCATTAAGGATTGGTAACTATGTTTTTCCCTCAGACCTAATAGTATTGGAATCTCAAGGATTGGATGTGATATTAGGCATGGATTGGTTATCAAAGTATGAAGGGAATATTGAGTGTGCTAGCAAGTCAATTTTGCTTACCACCCCAGAAGGGAGAAGGATCAAGTATGTATCCCAACATGTGCCAAAGAGGACTCAAGTAAATTGCTTAACAGGAGTTGTGCAGGAGGAAGTACCAGTAGTAAGGGATTTCCCTGATGTATTTCTAGAGGAGTTGCCAGGCATGCCACCGGATAGAGATATTGAGTTTTTGATTGAGCTATTGCCAGGCACAGGGCCAATATCAAAGAGACCATATAGGATGCCAGCAATGGATTTGGTGGAAATTAAGAAGCAGATTCAGGAGTTACTGGATAAGGGATATATTCGCCCAAGTTCTTCACCTTGGGGATCGCCAGTACTACTAGTGGAGAAGAAGGACGGATCGTTAAGGATGGTTGTTGATTATCGAGGATTGAATGAAGTAACGATCAAGAACAAGTACCCACTACCAATGATCAATGATCTGTTTGATCGATTGCAAGGAGCTAAGGTATTTTCCAAGATCAATCTGCGATCAGGATACCACCAGTTGAAGATTCGAGAACAGGATATTCCGAAGACAACTTTTACCACCAGGTATGGGCTGTATGAGTATACTGTTATGTCATTTGGTCTGACTAACACACCTGCCTATTTTATGAACATGATGAAGAAAGTGTTTATGGAGTTTTTGGATAAGTTCGTCGTAGTGTTCATTGATGATATCCTGGTTTATTCGAAGAATGAAGAGGAGCATAAGGAGCATTTGCGTTTGGTACTTGGAAAGCTCAGAGAACATCAATTATATGCCAAGTTCAGCAAATGTGAGTTTTGGTTGAAGGAAGTAGGATTCCTCGGACATGTTATATCTGGAGAAGGTATAGCATTAGATCCTGCTAAAGTTGAAACCGTGACCAAGTGGGAAGCCCCAACAATAGTTGCAGAGATCCGGAGTTTTCTTGGACTCACAGGATACTACCGGAGATTTATTGAGAATTTCTCAAAGATTGCAAAGCCTATGACTGAGTTGTTAAAGAAGGATACCAAGTTCATATGGACAGAGGAATGTGAGGCTAGTTTCCAGGAGTTGAAGAAACGTTTGGTTACCTCACCAGTGTTGATTTTGCCAGACCAGACCAAAGATTATGAGGTGTATTGCGACGCTTCACGTCGAGGACTTGGAGCAGTGCTTATGCAGGAAGGGAGAGTTGTTTCATATGCCTCAAGACAACTGAAGCCTCATGAGTTGAATTATGCTACGCATGATTTGGAGTTAGCAGCCGTAGTGCATGCATTGAAAACATGGAGACATTTTCTCATTAGAAATCATTGTGAGGTGTACATGGATCATAAGAGTTTGAAGTACATTTTCACACAGAAGGAGTTAAACCTCAGACAAAGGAGATGGTTGGAGCTTATCAAGGGTTATGATATGAAATTGCATTATCACCCCGGAAAGGCTAATGTAGTAGCTGACGCATTAAGCCGTAAGAGCCATGTCAATACGTTAATGACGGGAGAAATACCCAAGGAGTTAGCAGAAAATCTTCGTGAACTATGTGTGGAAATAGTTCCGAGAGGCTATGTAGCAGCATTGGAGATTCAGTCAACTTTGATGGATAGAATCAGAGAAGCTCAGAAAGCTGACAAAGAGATTGCCGCTATAAAGGAGAAACTTAGCAAAGGGAAAGCTAAGGGATTTCGTGAGGATGAGCATGACACCCTATGGTTTGAAGACCGCATTTACGTGCCCAATGACCCGGAGATCAGGAAGTTGATTTTGCAAGAGGCACATGATTCACCATATTCGATTCACCCAGGTAATACCAAGATGTATTTGGATTTGAAGGATATTTTCTGGTGGACCGGAATGAAGAAGGATATTGCAGAGTATGTAGCAGTTTGTGATGTATGTCAGAGAGTAAAGGCAGAGCATCAGAAGCCAGCAGGATTGTTACAACCATTGCCGATACCCGAATGGAAGTGGGATAATCTAGGCATGGATTTTATCATGGGATTGCCCAGGACTCGTTCAGGCTATGACTCGATTTGGGTTGTAGTCGATCGATTGACGAGAGTAGCTCATTTCATCCCAATAAAGACCACTTACACCAGTGCTAAGTTGGCAAAGATATACATGACCAAGATCGTATGTTTGCATGGAGTTCCAAGGAGTATTGTATCAGATAGAGGAACCCAGTTTACCTCAAAGTTCTGGAAGCAGTTGCACGAAACTTTGGGAACCAGGCTAGAATTCAGTACAACTTTTCATCCACAGACATATGGACAGACCGAGAGAGTCAATCAGATTTTGGAGGATATGCTGAGAGCTTGTGCACTAGATTACGGATCTAGTTGGGACGATAATTTGCCATATGCAGAGTTCTCTTACAACAACAGTTACCAAACCAGTTTGAAGATGGCCCCTTTTGAAGCTTTGTACGGAAGGAGGTGCAGGACACCGTTGTCGTGGGATGAAGTTGGAGACCGCCAGTTGTTTGGTCCTGACTTGATTAAAGAGTCTGAACAGAAGGTGAAGTTGATTCGCGATAGGCTCAAGGTAGCCCAGTCCAGACAAAAAAGTTTTGCAGATTCTAAATGTAAGGAGACAGTTTACGAAGTTGGAGATAGAGCTTATCTTCGAGTATCTCCACTTCGGGGAACAAAGCGTTTTGGAGTTAAGGGAAGTTAGCGCCACGATTTGTAGGACCATATCGAGTTTTGGAGCATATGGGAGAAGTGGCCTACAAGTTGGAATTGCCCAAAGGATTGTCAGGAGTTCATGATGTGTTCCACGTTTCCCAGTTAAAGAAGTGCCATGCGGAGATGGCTGACATACCCTTGAGAGACACAGTGCCATTGGAAACTATTCAGTTGCATAATGATTTGACCTACGAAGACAAACCAATTAAGATCCTCGAGTTTGCCAGCCGAGTTACCCGCAGCAAGGTTATCAAGTTTTGCAAAGTTCAGTGGAGCCACCACACAGAGGATGAAGCCACCTGGGAACGAGAGGAAGATTTTCTCAAAGACCACCCTCACCTATTTTCTAGCCAACCCGAATCTCGAGGGCGAGATTCATCTTAAAAGGGGTAGGTTTGTAACATCCCAAATTTTCAATTTGGAATGTTATACATTAGATCATCTTGCATATCATATTTTATTTTTGCATTTTGGTTGATCCTAGAAATTCTACGCAACTCAATGACCCACGAAGAGAGTTGGGGATTTCGTTATTTTCATATTTGAGTTTTCTCAACTTTTGAGAATAGGATCATTTGATTTTATTTATTTTATCATCAATTATTTATATTACAAAAATATGAGAGAGGGAATAAAATGACTTCCCAAAATAAAGAAATATTCAGGATCAAATAATAAAATCAAATAAGATTTTTTTCGGAGTTTTTCGGTGTTTTATTTGAATTTAGGAAAAATGTGCATTTTTCAAAATTGCATTTAGGTCCCAAATAAATGTTCATCTTGTGCGGCTTGATTTTAGAAGCCCGCGAAAATTTATTTCAGAATTTTTGGAGTCTGTTTAGTATTTCTTTTTATTTTTCTTCCGAGCGGAATAAAAAAATAAAAAAATGAACCGACCTACGGGCCGTGTCCGACTAGGACTCCGGCCCGAGGGGGGCCTTTATAAGCCGGGGCAGCCCACCCGGGGAAACCCTAGCCCAACCGCTGTCCTAGCCGCCGCCCCAGCCGCCGCTGCCGCCGCCGCGCGCCGCTGCCGCACGCCACCGCCGCCGCCGCTCGCC
>NC_041392.1:143751146-143753910 GCF_002162155.2 Triticum dicoccoides
CCGAGGTTCGCCGCCGCCTCGACTTCCGTGCCAACGTTTTAAAAAAAAATTGGTTTTCGTCAGTTTTTTTAGATTCGGTTTTTTTAAATAGATCGGTTTTTCCGGTTTATTTAAATAGCGAGCGTTCGTCCGTTCATTCATTCTAGCGAGCATTCGTCGTTTTTCTTTTTCTCGGATTAAATTCGCGATTTTGCTGATCGCGGGATTCCTGATCCGATTTTCATTTTAGTATAACTTTTCGCTCGTTTATCGGAATCAGGCGATTCAAGCGCCTAGAAATTCGTCTCGAAACCCTCTATCCATTTAACGAACTTAAACAAGATTTTGCTACTGTAAAATTTTTCTTAGATCCAGATTACTAGAACAAAGTTGTTTTCTTTCGCCGTTTGACTTTCGTTGCTTCGTTCGATTTGATTCTTTTTGCCAAACGGAGTTCTTAAGTTGAACTTTCTGGTTAGATCTCTTATTTGAGTTTTACCTATGCATTAGATGAATACTTATTGTATGCTTGTTTGTTTGTCTGCGATAGAATACCCGGAGTGCGCCGCTTGTTACTTCGAATCGTTAGGTTTCGCGGATCATCAGCAAGGCAAGTAACACTTTGATCATACCTTTTCTACTACCAAGTTTTATTGCATTAGATCAATCCTCACACATTGCATGATTAGGATCTAATTAAATTGTGGGATGGGAAGTAGATGAGGTAGTACCTATTACCTGTTATTATCAAACCTTTGGGAGTTACTTCTACGTTTGCTTATTATGCCATGCTATGCTAGTAGACGTGGATTGGGTGAGCGATATCCATGATAGATGTGAGATTGTTAATTAATGGTTTATCTAAGGTGGCAACTTAAACACACATCTAGGTGGATTGAGGCACCTGGGTATTCCAGGACTTGCCTGTTTTCTTTTGGACCGCCACCCAGGCTCAAAGGGATCATGAGACTATTCATACTAGAAACTTCCATGTGCAGCCACAAGCTATTATGGGCTCTAGCATAGTTGACTAAGTTGTGCGAACTCTTACAATGGTAGACTAGCAGATGTAGGGGATGTAGGTGGTACGGTCTACCCGATCGTAAGGTGCTAGCGCTTCTGAAAGACTATGTCTCGGTTATCCGTCTTCTCAAACACCATGTAGTGCGAGAAACCAAACGGAGGCGATCGAGTCTTGTGGGGAAAAGTACGCAAACCTCTGCAGAGTGTAACAAACTAATCATGGTTAGCCGTGTCCCCGGTTATGGACATCTTGAGTATCTAGTACTTGGATTATCATGTGAATCTCAACATGTTACTCTAAATTAATTTTGTTGGGTTATGTTTAATGATGATGCTTAATTGGGATTGAGAATGCTGTCAACCATTCTCAATGTTTAACAACTACCATGATAGTTAAATAAATTTATTTCTTTGAAGTAGAAAAAATTGGCTTTACGCAAAACTGTAACCATAGAGCTTTCCACCAGCCAAATATGCATATAGTATAGCTATTTCATTCCATTACTCTCTATGTGTTACATTGCCAGCATATTCCATGTGCTGACCCGTTTCGGGCTGCAACGTTAATGTTGCAGACTTTTCAGACGATGATTAAGGAGTTTTTAGGTCGTGATTCTATACTCAGTGATGCCGTTGGAGTTGATGGACTCACTTATCTTCCAAGCCTTCCGCTGTTATCGTTATTAGATGGCCTTAAGCCATATTTATTGTAATAAGTTCTCTTTTGAGACACTCGATGTAATAAGTGTGTGATTGCTACTCTGCTATAAATCCTCCGAGTACTGTGTTGTGTCAGCATTACTGATCCAGGGATGACACCGGAGCACAGAGATCAGACCGTTTGAGGTCTGGTCGCTACAAATAGTAACAAAGGATAGGCTATGCAGTAGAATAGGTTCATCCAAAAGTAGTAACAGCTACACTACTCTAATGCAAGCAATAGAGGAAAAGAGTAGGCGATATCAGGATGAACAGGGGGGCTTGCCTGGAAGCTCAATTGTACAGGAAGAAGGTTCATTGGTGAGGTAGTCATACTCAGTGGCATCAGCGCTAGTCTTGGGGTCTATCGGAGAAGAAGAGGGGGGGGGGGAGAAACAGTAAATGCGGAGAAAACAAAGCATCACAAAACATAACGAGGCAATACGCGGTGCTACGTATGCCCTAACACAGTACTAGGCGATGCTGACGAAGGGGGGATACATCCGGGAAAGTATTCCTGGTGTTTGACGTTTTTGGACAGACGAACCGAAGGAGGATTGTTGCATGTTTGCTATGCTAGGGATGTGTGGCGGATGAACGGGCTGTGTATTTGAATTCGTCTCGTTGTTCTGAGCAACTTTCATGTACAAAGTATTTTTATCTGAGTTACAAATTATTTTATATTAATTTTCAAATTTTTAAATCATTTTTTCTGAAATTAATTAATGTTTAAACGCTACGGGTACACAAGAAGTGAACGCAGCCATATCCATCAGAGGCTGACAGGGTAGGGGCCAGTTAACTGGGTCAACTGCCCAGTCAGCGGAGGTTGACTGGTGGGCCATGGCTGAATCATCAGCCCAGTCAACAGTTGATAGTTTGACCGTTGACTGGTCAAAGATGACCAGTGGGCCCCGCTAGTCAGTGAGAGAGTTCAATAACATGTTTTATTTCATTCAGTTAAACTAATTAGCTAGTGGGCCCAACATGTCATAGTCTAATTAGTTATTAGGGTTATTTTTCTTAACAGGGTTAATTAGGGACGGCGGGGCTCGAAGTCAGT
>NC_041392.1:143754168-143871280 GCF_002162155.2 Triticum dicoccoides
ACGTGCCGACGGTGCTCTCTGGCGAGAAGCAAAGCGGGCGGCGTGCGCGGAGTAGCCCACTCCGGCGACCATTTGGTCAGCCACGAGTGCCAGACGGACGAGCGCAGCGATGCGCATGCAGTGGCGCATGCGGCGTGTGCACGGGGCGCCCGGAGCGACGGCCACAGCGATGGCCGAGCAGTGGTGGCGACGTAGGTGCGAGTAGGGGAGCGGGCCGGGCGCGGTCAGCACGGCAAGCACGCTACCGGGCGCGTTCTGGGACGCGAGGCAGGGTGCAAGGGGAACTATCGGCACGGACGCAGGCGGTCGGAGGCACGACCTTGTCGGCCACAGGGCTACGAGACATGGAGGGGAGGGGGAAAAAGGCCACAGAGGACCAAAAGCTCACAGGGGGCTCAGGAGGGCGCTCGAGAGGGGTCGGGGTAGCGCTTGGGGAGTGATGACCCACAAGTATAGGGGATCTATCGTAGCTTTTTGATAAGTAAGAGTGTCGTACCCAACGAGGAGCAGAAGGAAAGGATAAGCAGTTTTCAGTAAGGTATTCTCTGCAAGCACTAAAATTATCGGTAACAGATAGTTTTGTGATAAGGTAATTTGTAACGAGTAGCAAGTGATAAAAGTAAATAAGGTGCAGCAAGATGGCCCAATCCTTTTTATAGCAAAGTACAAGCCTGGACAAACTCTTATATGAAGGAAAGCGCTCCCGAGGACACATGGGAATTATCGTCAAGCTAGTTTTCATCACAATCATATGATTCACGTTCGGTACTTTGATAATTTGATATGTGGGTGGTGAGGGAGTCCTGGATTAGGGGGCCCTCAGACTGCCGGACTATATACTTTGGCCGGACTGTTGGACTATGAAGATACAAGATTGAAGACTTCGTCCCGTGTCCGGGTGGGACTCTCCTTTGCGTGGAAGGCAAGCTTGGCAATTCGGATATGTAGATATCCTCCCTTGTAACTGACTCTGTGTGACCCTAGCCCCCTCCGGTGTCTATATAAACCGGAGGGTTTAGTCCATAGGACAAAATCTTAATCATATGCTAGCTTCTAGGGTTTAGCCTCTACGATCTTGTGGTAGATCAACTCTTGTAATACTCATATCATCAAGATCAATCAAGCAGGAAGTAGGGTATTACCTCCATCGAGAGGGCCCGAACCTGGGTAAACATTGTGTCCCCCGCCTCCTGTTACCATCCGCCTTAGACGCATAGTTTGGGACCCCCTACCCGAGATCCGCCGGTTTTGACACCGACATTGGTGCTTTCATTGAGAGTTCCACTGTGTCATCACCATAAGGCTTGATGGCTCCTTCGATCATCGGCAACGATGCGATCCAGGGTGAGGTTTTTCGCCCCGAATAGATCTTCACATTCGGCGGCTTCGCACTGCGGGCCAACTCGCTTGGTCATCTGGAGCAGATCAAGAGCTACGCCCCTGGCTGTCAGGTCAGGTTTGGAAACTTGAACTATACGGCCGACATCCGCGGAGACTTGAT
This sequence comes from Triticum dicoccoides, assembly GCF_002162155.2. Taxonomy (NCBI): domain Eukaryota; kingdom Viridiplantae; phylum Streptophyta; class Magnoliopsida; order Poales; family Poaceae; genus Triticum; species Triticum dicoccoides. The sequence continues at coordinate 143,755,670 of NC_041392.1, forward strand.
CTTCGACGGATTCGAGCCCGTGTCAGGTGCCCCGCACAGCCACGACGACCATGACTTAGCTCTGCCGCCGGATAGTGTTCGGGAGATCACACCTGTGGCAACTCCGACCCTTGATCCGGTGCAGATCGTTCTGTCCGAGGACGGGTGGATGGACCCTGCCACAGAGGCCGCACACTCAGCGGCGACAGAGCCGAATACTGACTTCACCTCCTACGAGACCTGTGTTGCCGGACCCTTGGATTCATCCCCGGCCACGGGCTCCGAACCGCCTGCGTCCATGCCTATCGAATCTGATTGGGCACCGATCATGGAGTTTTCCTCCGCGGATATCTTTCAGCACTCACCCTTGGGCAATGTGCTAAATTCATTAAGGCCTCTCTCCTTGTCAGAAGGCCAGGATCAATGAAAATAACCGAGATCGATCGGTATCCATCGCTCAGAGAGCTGCTTTCTCCCCGATATCTGTATCTGCTTTCGGACGGCCAAACAAGCAAGAAGAAGGAAACTTCCATTTCGCATAGCTCCTAAAGTAGTAGTTTTTGTCAAATCATACTTCCGACCAATAGTATCAGAAGAAATACTATGTCCGGCTGGAGTGGGAAGCGGACGACGAAGAAATACGTTCCCCACCCACCACCCACTTAATAGCCACTATCGATGACTTAACTAACATGCTTGATTTCGACTCCAAAGACATCGACGGTATGGACGACAATGCAGGAGAGGAACAGGAACCACCGCCCACCGCCCACAGGGCGCTGGACAGCCACTTCATCACACGATATATACATGGTGGATACACCCAAAGAAAACAATGACGAGGAATGAAAGGATGCAGCGGAGGATAATCCCCTCGAGAAGCAACCAAAGCGATGATGTAGGTGCCGCTCCAAATCCCACCTCGGCAAAAACAGCGATAACAGCGCAAGAAAGAATAATACCACGGTCGACTCCAAAGCAAACGACGACCACAGGGACCCAGCGATAGAGCAGGATGAACCAGCGGACGGCGAACATAGTACGGAGCCGTTGTCAGATCACGGCGATGCCGAGGGTAAAGCTCACCAACCTGTCTCCAGAGAGGAGAATGGTCCAGACGACGATGCACACATCATCCGGGAAAGGCACTTGGAGCAAGAGGACCTCCACAGAAGGCTTATTGCCACCGCAAGGAGTCTAAAGAAGCAGCAGCAAAGGCTTAAGGCCGCACAAAATACACTCAACAGTAGATGGAACAAAGTGCTCGACACTGAAGAAAAGTACGGTGGTAGCCGCCACACAAAGAGCTATCCAAAGCGCAAGCTGCTGCATGAATTCAATGACGAGGCTTTAGAGCCTATACAGCCGAAAAATAAAATGGCCGATCGGCTGGATCGACCACCCCGTGGCCGTGATAGGGCGGCCAACAATGTCGCACATAAGTTAGCACACGATTTACGTGAGGACTTGCGCCCAAAAGCCGGTATTACCAGGTCCATCTACGGATCTAGGGAGCACGCTCCGGCACATAATCAAAAGTGAACACTACAACCGTCAGAATGCCACGACACATCCAAATACAGGGGTGCCGCGCACCCCATATGCTTCACCGATGAGGTTCTGGATCACAAATTTCCAGAAGGATTCAAACCCATGAACATAGAGGCATACGACGGACCAACATACCCTAGGGTCTGGATTGAGGACTTTATCCTTCATATCCACATGGCTCGCGGAGATGATCTCCACACCATCAAAAACTTGCCCCTCAAGTTGAAAGGACCAGCTTGGTACTGGCTGAAGAGCCTCCCCGAAAACTCAATTGGAAGTTGGGAAGAGCTTGAGGATGCTTTTAGGGCTAATTTTCAAGGGACCTATGTCCGACCTCCGGATGCAGACGATTTAAGTCATATAATTAAACAGGCCGGAGAGTCAGCCCAAAAGCTTTGGAACATAATCCTCACTAAGAAGAATCAAATTTTCGACTACTCGGACGTTGAAGCCTTAGCGGCTTTCAAACATAGTGTCCGGGACGAATGGCTCACCAGACACCTCGGCCAGGAAAAACCGAGGACAATGGCAGCCCTAACAAGCCTTATGACCCACTTTTGCGCGGGAGAAGACAGCTGGCTGGCCCGTAGCGGCACCAGCAACCCGGGCACATCCGAAGTCAGGGATGGCAACGGGAAACCGCGACACAATAAAAGTAAGCGCCGAAACAACAAAGACAGCCCAGACAACACGGCGGTAAACGCCGGATTCAGGAGCTCTCGACCCGGTCAACGGAAAAAGCCATTCAAAGGCAGCAGAGATGGACCGTCCAGCCTAAACAAGATTCTAGATAGATTATGTCAGATTCATGGCACCTCAGACAAACCCGCAAATCACACCAACAGAGAATGTTGGGTCTTCAAGCAGGCCGGCAAGCTAAACGCCAAACACAAAGGGAGGGAGACACCAAGCAAAGACGAGGATGAGCCTCGCCAGCCGAACACTGGGGGACAGAAAAAAATTCCCACCATAGGTCAAAACAGTGAACATGATTCACATAACAAAAAGGAGGAGCAAACATGCACTCTGAGACGTACGCGCCGTGGAGCCCGTCACCCCCAAGTTCAACCCCTGGTCGGCCTGCCTGATCACTTTTGATCGCAGGGATCACCCGACTAGTATCCGGCACGGAGGATCGGCTGCCTTGTTACTAGACCCAATAATTAACGGATATCATCTCACCGAGTCCTTATGGACGGCGACAGTAGTCTTAATCTGATATATCAGGACACAGTCTGCAAAATGGCGATAGACCCGACAAGAATCAGCCAAAGCAATACTACCTTTAAAGGAGTAATACCAGGCCCAGAGGCCCGCTGCACGGGCTCTCTAGTACTAGAGGTTGTATTTGGTTCTCCCGACAACTTCCAAAGTGAAAAGTTAACCTTCAACATCGCTCCATTCCGAAGTGGCTATCAAGCACTACTCTGAAGAACGGCCTTCGCTCGTTTTAATGCAATACCGCATTACGCTTATCTTAAGCTTAAGATGCCCGGTCCACGTGGCATCATCATAGTTAGCGGAAACACAGAACATTCCTTACGTGCGGAAGAACGTGTGGCGGCTTTAGCAGCCGAACACTGAACGACCTCTCCAACCAGAATAAATGATCGGTCGTCAAGACCGCGGACACGGCTAGACGAGTCCGGCGCAGCCCTAGCTGTAACATCTCAGATAAACCTGAGATTGGGTCGAGGGATATACCCCCATAGGTGGCCCTAGGGGCTTCCCGCATGTAAAAAGGCCTACAGTTCGGCTTGACCTTATTTAGATTGAATTTTAATGGTTTATTAAGAATAACCAATTTTTCGCACGAAGACTTTCACCTGGGTTTTTCTTCTTTTACAGATGATAATCGTGCTACACCCTTCCAGGATACAGCACAACAGAGACACAGGCGCAGACGTGTAGCAGGGCCCCGCTCAAAGGTTTCTTTTTAGATTAAGACCCTATGTAAACCTTTTTTTTATTGTCTCTTGTTGTTTCACACCCTCCGGATACTCAACACAACCGAGAGGGATGCTGGCATTATTGGCATTTCGCCACGTCAGACTGATGCACGTACCTGGAAATTCAGGGTTCATTATCAAGGGCGTTACTCAGCCCGGTATATGTTGTAAAGTCTGAATACCTTAGGGAGTGTTCGGCGTCGCGAGTTTGGCCTTATATGCATCAGCTCCGAATCATGTCTTTGGTCAATAGTTAGGTTTGCTCGGCTCCCGTGTTTTGCTACCTTACGTTCCGGTGTATCGGCTAAGGCGGCACCAGGAGAACTACTGCGATTGTGCCCTGGTTCATCTGGATGAGTACCTCAGTAGAGAAAGCCGAAAACTGACCATCATGATAAAGCGCGAGACTGGTCAACCACTCAAGGACTCAACGGAATCTTCATGATTCCTCCCCATTAACGAAGGACCGGTTTCCTGGTCATTTATGTACGCGCACCATATTCGGATCAGCGCGAAAGTACCAGGGGCTATATAGTAGCCCCACTGTCAAACTCCTATGGCTAAGTGAAAGTGTTAAAGCAATATAGTCTGATTGCCTTGTTCGCCGCGCTAACAACTCCTTAATGGACCAAGACGTTGGATCAAGTGTGAATACACGCTTTTCCAAACACCCCCCCACATTATATGCGTGGGGGCTGAAGCCGACGACTGCAAACTTTCAGGTTATATACATACATAAACGGCCGCACAGGAGGCATCATAATACTTTCAGGCAAAAGTATAAATACAACCTTTATAAATCCAAATAGCATTGTTTTTACAATTGGGATACATGTCACTCGAACATTATACTCTTCGGGCACTGAGCCTCTATTAAATGAGCGCCTTCTAGGACTTCTTCAAAATATTGCTCGGCCGAGACCTGGCCTACGGCCGAACCCTGGGTTGCAATAGCGGTGGCATCCATCTCTGCCCAGTATGTCTTAACATGGGCAAGAGCCATCCGCGCACCCTCTATGCACGCCGACCTCTTTACAGCATCGATATGCGGCACAACACCAAGGAATCGTTGCGCTAAACCAAAATAACTATTCGGCCTTGGTCCTTCTGGCCAAAGATGATCCACGATAGACCTCATGGCAAGCCCGGACAACCTATGGAGCTCAGCCCACTCGGCCATTTGCTCATTTAACAGCAGCGGACGCGTTGGAGCACTGAACTGCGACCAGAACAACTTTTCCACTTCGTGATTTTTTTATCTTTGAAAAAATAAGACGCATCTGCAGCACTCGTTGCCAAGTCCATGTACGCGTCTGCAGCACTCCATAATTGATCCAGAGGGGCATACTTCAGATCTCCAAACTTTGTCCGCAACAAAAAGGGCTTCCCAGCCATGATATCTCTGGCTTGACGAAGCTCCTCCTTCGCCTCTTTGATTTTAGAGCGGGTTTCCTTGGCTGCTACCATGGCTTTCTTCAGGTCCGCCGTTTTCGCTTGGCTTTCCTTTTCAAGAAGCTCATACCGGGCGGCGGCATCCTCCAGCTCAATAGCCATCTTGGCTATTTTATCTTCGCTCTTGCAATGAGCAGCCTGTTCAGCTCTTAAGTCTTCGGCCGCCTTTAGGGCGGCCGCATCAGTCCTCCTGGCTTGTTCCTCGGCTTGGGCAAGTTCCGCCCAAAGGGTCTCCACGGAGGCAGCTCCATCTGCAGTCACATCATATTATAGATACTAGCATCATGCTCCTCTTAATATTCATCGACCACCCAAAAATACATACCATGTGCCTCGTCAAGCCGCTTGTTCACAAGCGCAATGTCGGCATCTGCCGCGTCAAGTTGTCGGCTCGGTCCGGCAAACTCAACAGTTTGGCCAGACACCGGACTGTCAGCCGCCTGCACATGAAAGCAGCACGGTCATTACCTGGGACTACGATCCTCTGTTTGCCGCCTCCGGACAACAACCAGAGTCTCAGGGGCTACTATCTATATAGAGCATACCTAGCGTGTGCGTACCGTCAAAAAATTTATATATTACTTTGCGTACCTCAAAGCCTTTTAGCAGGCTCATAAAAGCTTCATGCAACCCACTTTTGGCAGATGAAATCCTTTCAACCACCGTACCCATTAAAGTACGATGTGCCTCTGAGATAGCCGCTTTCTCCAGAAGACCCATCAGTGTGTCCGGTCGTGCACCGGATAGTCCCGGACTCCTTCTGTTGCTCCCCTTAGGAGCCGAATACTCCGGACTTTGGGTGACCGAAGGGTTACCTTCCGGCCTTGGCGGATCAGGAGAAATCCTCCGTGACGACACCTTGGGGTCGTCCGCCTCATGAGGCGGGGAGACAGGGGGAGGCGTTTCGCTCTCCATCATCTCTAGGAGAAGATCCCCCGAAGACGAACTCTGTCAAGAAGGGCTACGATCCGAACTACAAGACATACATCTCGGTTATTGTCCTCGCAGATGAAGCAGGATATATTTACCAAAACTACTCTGGTCTACTTACAACTCGGTGGAGGGATGATCCCCTTGCGGGCACTGTGCGGTAAGGATGCCCTCCGGGGCAGGGCCCCCTGGCTAAGGTTTCTTCCCTTGTTTGGAAACCCTCGTTTCCAAGTCCTCAGAGGTGGTCCTTTTCTTAACTTGGGGAGAGGGAATTTTAGATTCTTCTCCCCAGTTATCCTCCCTCGCGGAGACACTAATTCCCCTAGTTTGGATGAGTAATGCGTGAGGCCCGCTTTCGGCTTCTTTATTCCTCCCTTTATCTTCCCTTGATGGCACTTGATAAGGTGCAAGCTCAAGCATCCTGGCTAGTATAGGATCTGGTGAGCCTTCGGGAAGGGGGGCCGAACACCTGATCATCTTCGTCTTTCTTATCTAGTCCTGGCCAAGAGCAATTTTTCAGAATGATGTTATGACAAATGAAAAGACGGCGTGTTCGGACGCAGAATTACTTACATGGGTATCTGGACGATTGCATTTTAGACCCGCATCCTCGGTGGTGTTCGAACACTTTATTCATGATCCGAAGAACAATCCAAACATCCCTTCAAGCGTCAGGCCGAAGAATTGCTGAATAGTTCGCGGTCCTTCCGGGTTGAACTCCCACATACGGAGAGGTCAACGTTGGCATGGCAGGACAGGACGGACTAGCATGACTTGCATTACCTTGACAAGGCTAACATCTCTCTTGAGGAGATCTCGGATGCGACTCTGCAATGTCGGCACGTCATTAACTGGCCCCCAGTCCAGCCCCTTGTTGACCCATGATGCTAGTTGTGGCGGGGGGCCTGAACGGAAGGCGGGGGCAGCTACCCACTTAGTACTTCGGGGAGCTGTGATGTAAAACCACTCCCGCTGTCATAAGTTGGACATCTCCGGGAAGGAACCCTTTGGCCATGGATCATTAATGCCTTTACTTATTATGGCGCCTCCGCATTCTGCGTGTCACCTATCGATCATCTTCGGCTTCACATTGAAGGTCTTAAGCCATAAGCCGAAGTGCGGGGTGATGCGGAGGAAGGCCTCACACACGATGATAAACGACGAGATGTGAAGGATGGAATCTGGAGCTAGATCATGGAAGTTGAGCCCGTAATAAAACATAATCCCTCTAACAAAGGGATTAATACTAAAGCCTAGCCCTCAGAGGAAGTGGGAAACAAACACGACACTCTCGTTGGGTTTGGGAGTGGGGATGACCTGCCCTTGAGCAGGCAGCATGTGCGAAATTTTGGCGGTCAGATACATGGCTTCTCTTAGCTTCTTGATGTCCTCCTCTGTGACAGAAGAGGCCATCCACCGGCCTTGAAGGTTGGATCCGGACATGATTGAAGGTCCCAAGCGCTTAGCCTGAGCCTTGGGTGTTGGAATTCGAGGTAGGGGAAGGGAAGGATCGAGCGCGAGAAGAAAAGGACATGCCTTGGCCCCCTTATAAAGAGGATGAATATCAAGTGTCCTCCGCGTGGCCTCATACGTCTCCCATGTATCTATAATTTTTGATTGCTCCATGCTATATTATCTACTGTTTTAGACATTATTGGGCTTTATTATCCACTTTTATATTATTTTGGGACTAACCTATTAACCGGAGGCCCAGCCCAGAATTGCTGTTTTTTGCCTGTTTTAGGGTTTTGAAGAAAAGGAATATCAAACGGAGTCCAAACGGAATGAAACCTTCAGAAACGTGATTTTCTCATCAGATAAGATCCAGGAGACTTGGACCCTCCATCAAGAAAGCCACGAGGTGGTCACGAGGGTAGGGGCGCCCCCCCTAGGGCATGCCCCCTACCTCGTGGGCCCCTCGAAGCTCCACCGACATACTTCTTCCTCCTATATATATCCACGTACCCTCAAACGATCGGGGACGGAGCCAAAAACCTAATTCCATCGCCACAACTTTCTGTATCCACGAGATCCCATCTTGGGGCCTGTTCCGGAGCTCCGCCGGAGGAGGCATTGATCATGGAGGGCTTCTACATCATCATCCAAGCCCCTCCGATGAAGTGTGAGTAGTTTACTTCAGACCTACGGGTCCATAGCTAGTAGCTAGATGGCTTCTTCTCTCTTTTTGGATCTCAATACAATGTTATCCCCCTCTCTCGTGGAGATCTATTCGATGTAATCTTCTTTTTGCGGTGTGTTTGTTGAGACCGATGAATTGTGGGTTTATGATCAAGTCTATCTATGAATAATATTTGAATCTTCTCTGAATTATTTTATGTATGATTGGTTATCTTTGCAAGTCTCTTCGAATTATCAGTTTGGTTTGGCCTACTAGATTGGTTGTTCTTGCCATGGGAGAAGTGCTTAGCTTTGGGTTCGATCTTGCGGTGTCCTTTCCCAGTGACAGAAGGGGCAGCAAGGCACGTATTGTATCGTTGCCATCGAGGATAACAAGATGGTTTTTTATCATATTGCATGAAACTATCCCTCTACTTCATGTCATCTTGCTTAAGGCGTTACTCTGTTTTTAACTTAATACTCTAGATGCATGCTGGATAGCGGTCGATGAGTGGAGTAATAGTAGTAGATGCAGAATTGTTTCGGTCTACTTGTCTCGGACGTGATGCCTATATACATGATCATACCTAGATATTCTCATAACTATGCTCAATTCTGTCAATTGCTCAACAGTAATTTGTTCACCCACCGTAGAATACTTATGCTCTTGAGAGAAGCCACTAGTGAAACCTATGGCCCCTGGGTCTCTTTCTCATCATATCAATCTCCATCACTTTATTATTGCTTTGCTATTACTTTGCTTTTACTTTATTTACTTTGCATCTCTCTACCAAAAATACCAAAAAAATATTATTTATCATCTCTATCAGATCTCACTTTCGTAAGTGACCGTGAAGGGATTGACAACCCCTAAGCGCGTTGTTTGCGTTGAGCTATTGTTTTTTGTAGGTACGAGGGACTCGAGCGTAGCCTCCTACTGGATTGATACCTTGGTTCTCAAAAATTGAGGGAAATACTTACGCTAGTTTGCTGCATCATCCGCTCCTCTTCGGGGAAATCCAACGCAGTGCTCAAGAGGTAGCAAGAAGAATTTCTGGCACCGTTGCCAGGGAGTCTGCGCAAAAGTCAACATACCAAGTACCCATCACAATACCTATCTCCCGCATTACATTATTTGCCATTTGCCTCTCGTTTTCCTCTCCCCCACTTCACCCTTGCTATTTTATTTGCCCTCTCTCTCTCTCTCTCTATCCTCCCTCTCTATTTGCCTCTTTTGCTGTTTGCTTTTTGTTTGCTCGTGTGTTGGATTGCTTGTTTGTCGCGATGGCTCAAGATAATACTAAATTGTGTGACTTCACCAATACCAATAATAATGATTTCCTTAGCACTCCGATTGCTCCTCTTACTGATGCTAAATCTTGTGAAATTAATACTGCTTTGCTGAATCTTGTCATGAAAGATCCGTTCTCAGGCCTTCCTAGTGAAGATGCCGCTACCCATCTTAATAGCTTCGTTGATTTGTTTGACATGCAAAAGAAAAAAGATGTCGATAATGATATTGTTAAATTGAAGCTATTTCCTTTTTCGCTTAGAGATCATGCTGAAGCTTGGTTTTCGTCTTTGCCTAAAAATAGTATTGATTCATGGAACAAGTGCAAAGATGCTTTTATCTCTAAGTATTTTCCTCCCGCTAAGATCATCTCTCTTAGAAACGATATTATGAATTTTAAACAACTTGATCATGAACATGTTGCACAAGCTTGGGATAGAATGAAATTAATGATACGTAATTGCCCTACTCATGGTTTGAATTTGTGGATGATTATACAGAATTTTTATGCCGGATTTAATTTTGCTTCTAGAAATCTTTTAGATTTGGCCTCAGGAGGCACTTTTATGGAAATCACTTTAGGAGAAGCTACTAAACTCCTAGATAATATTATGGTTAATTATTCTCAATGGCATACTGAAAGATCTACTAAAAAGGTGCATGCGATAGAAGAAATTAATGTTTTGAGTGGAAAGATGGATGAACTTATGAAATTATTTGCTAATAAGAGTGTTTCTTCTGATCCTAATGATGTGCCCTTATCTACTTTGATTGAGAATAATAATGAATCTATGGATGTGAATTTTGTTGGTAGGAACAATTTTGGTAACAACGCTTATAGAGGAAATTTCAATCCTAGGCCTTATCCTAGTAATCCCTCTAATAATTATGGCAATTCCTACAACAATTCTTATGGAAATTACAATAATATGCCCTTTGATTTTGAATCAAATATTAAAGAATTTATTTCTTTGCAAAAGAATTTTAATGCTATGATTGAAGAAAAATTGCTTAAGATTGATGATTTGGCTAGGAACGTTGATAGAATTGCTCTTGATGTTGATTCTTTGAAACTTAGATCTATTCCACCTAAGCATGATATCAATGAGTCTCTCAAAGCCATGAGAATTTCCATTGACGAGTGCAAAGAAAGAACCGCTAGGATGCGTGCTAAGAAAGATGCCTTTATAAAAGCGTGTTCTTCTAGTACCTATGAAAATAATGATGAAGATCTAAAAGTTATTGATGTGTCCCCTATTAAATCTTTGTTTTGCAACATGAATCTTGATAATGATGGGACTGAATATGATCAACCTTTACCTAGAAGGCGTTCTAAGAATTTGAAATTTGTTGATCTTGACGCTAAATTTGATAAAAGTGGGATTGAAGAAATTAAAACCCTAGATGTTGCTAAACCCACTATTATGGATTTCAAGGAATTTAACTATGAAAATTGCTCTTTGATTGATTGTATTTCCTTGTTGCAATCCGTGCTAAAATCTCCTCAGGCTTATAGTCAAAATAAAGCGTTTACTAAACATATCGTTGATGCCTTGATGCAATCTTATGAAGAAAAACTTGAATTGGAAGTTTCTATCCCTAGAAAACTTTATGATGAGTGGGAACCAACTATTAAAATTAAAATGAAAAATTATGAGTTTTATGCTTTGTGTGATTTTGGTGCTAGTGTCTCTACTATTCCCAAAACTTTGTGTGATTTACTAGATTTCCATGATTTTGATAATTGCTCTCTAAACTTGCATCTTGCGGATTCCACTATTAAGAACCCTATGGGAAGAATTAATGATGTTCTTATTGTTGCTAATAGGAATTATGTGCCCATAGATTTTATCGTTCTTGATATAGATTGCAATCCTTCTTGCCCTATTATTCTTGGTAGACCTTTCCTTAGAACTGTTGGTGCAATTATTGATATGAAGGAAGGGAATATTAGATTTAAATTTCCATTAAAAAAGGGAATGGAACACTTCCCTAGAAAGAAAATAAAATTACCATATGAATCTATCATGAGAGCCACTTATGGATTGCCTACAAAAGATGGCAATACCTAGATCTATTCTTGCTTGTTATGCCTAGCTAGGGGCGTTAAACGATAGCGCTTGTTGGGAGGCAACCCAATTTTATTTTTATTCCTTGCTTTTTGTTCCTGTTTAGTAATAAATAAATTATTTAGCCTTTGTTTTGGTTGTGTTTTTTGTGTTTAATTAGTGTTTGTGCCAAGTAGAACCGTTGGGAAGACTTGGGGAAAGTCTTGTTGAACTTGCTGTAAAAACAGAAACTTTAGGGCTCACGATAACTGCTGTCATTTTTATTTGGAAAGCGCTATTTAGTTAATTATTTTTGAATATGTTCAATAGATAAATTACTCACGTCCAGCAATTTATTTTAGAATTTTTGGGGGTCCAGATCTTGCGCTAGCTACAGATTACTACAGACTGTTCTGTTTTTGACAGATTCTGTTTTTCGTGTGTTGTTTGCTTATTTTGATGAATCTATGGCTAGTAAAATAGTTTATAATCCATAGAGAAGTTGGAATACAGTAGGTTTAACACTAATATAAATAAAGAATGAGTTCATTACAGTACCTTGAAGTGGTCTTTTGTTTCCTTTCGCTAACGGAGCTCACGAGTTTTCTACTTTAAGTTTTGTGTTGTGAAGTTTTCAGGTTTTGGGTAAAGATTTGATGGATTATGGAACAAGGAGTGGCAAGATCCTAAGCTTGGGGATTCCCATGGCACCCGCAAGATAATATAAGGACACCTAAAAGCCAAAGCTTGGGGATGCCCCGGAAGGCATCCCCTCTTTCGTCTACTTCTATCGGTAACTTTACTTGGAGCTATATTTTTATTCACCACATGATATGTGTTTTGCTTGGAGCGTCTTTTATGATTTGAGTCTTTGCTTATTAGTTTACCACAATCATCCTTGCTGTACACACCTTTTGAGAGAGCCATACGTGATTTGGAATTTGATAGAATACTCTATGTACTTCACTTATATCTTTTGAGCTTTATAGTTTTGCTCTAGTGCTTCACTTATATCTTTTAGAGCACGGTGGTGGATTTGTTTTATATAAACTATTGATCTCTCATGCTTCACTTAGATTATTTTGAGAGTCTTAATAGCATGGTAATTTTCTTAAAATCCTAATATGCTTGGTATGCAAGATTAATAATAAAACTTTCGTATGAGTGTGTTGAATACTAAGAAGAAATTGATGCTTGATAATTGTTTTGAGATATGAGGATGGTGATATTAGAGTCATGCTAGTTGAGTAGTTGTGAATTTGAGAAATGCTTGTGTTAAAGTTTGTGATTCCCGTAGCATACACGTATCATGAACCGTTATGTGATGAAGTCAGAGCATGATTTATTTATTGATTGTCTTCCTTATGAGTGGCGGCCGGGGACGAGCGATGGTCTTTTCCTACCAATGTATCCCCTAGGAGCATGCGTGTAATACTTTGCTTTGATAACTTCTAGATTTTTGCAATAAGTATATGAGTTCTTTATGACTAATGTTGAGTCCATGGATTATACGCACTTTCCTTCCTTCCACCATTGCTAGCCTCTCTAATACCGCGCACTTTTCGCTGGTATCATACACCCACCAAATACCTTCCTCAAAACAGCCACCATACCTACCTATCATGGCATTTCCATAGCCATTCTGAGATATATTTCCATGCAACTTTCCACCATTCCTTTCATTATGACACGCTCCATCATTGTCATATTTCTATGCATGATCATGTAGTTGACATTGTATATATGGCAAAGCCACCGTTCATAATTATTTCATACATGTCACTCATGAGTCATTGCACATCCCGGTACACCGCTGGAGGCATTCATATAGAGTCATATTTTGTTCTAAGAATCGAGTTGTAATTCATGAGTTGTAAGTAAATAAAAGTGTAATGATCATCATTATTAGAGCATTGTCCCAATGAGGAAAGGATGATGGAGACTATGATTCCCCCACAAGTCGGGATGAGACTCCGGACGAAAAAATAAATAAAAAAAGAGGCCATAAAAAAGAGAGAAAGACCCAAATAAAAAAATATGAGAGAAAAAGAGAGAAGGGACAATGTTACTATCCTTTTACCACACTTGTGCTTCAAAGTAGCACCATGATCTTCATGATAGAGAGTCTCTCATTATGTCACTTTCATATACTAGTGGGGATTTTTCATTATAGAACTTGGCTTGTATATTCCAATGCTAGGTCTTCGTGAGCAAGCGAGTTGGATGCACACCCACTTAGTTTCTTTTGAGCTTTCATATACTTATACCTCTAGTGCATCCGTTGCATGGCAATCCCTACTCACTCACATTGATATCTATTGATGGGCATCTCCATAGCCTGTTGACACGCCTAGTTGATGTGAGACTATCTTCTCCCTTTTTGTCTTCTCCACAACCACCATTCTATTCCACCTATAGTGCTATATCCATGGCTCACGCTCATGTATTGCGTGAAGATCGAAAAAGTTTTGAAAATGTCAAAAGTATGAAACAATTGCTTGGCTTGTCATCGGGGTTGTGCATGATTTAAATACTTTGTGTGGTGAAGATAGAGCATAGCCAGACTATATGATTTTGTAGGGATAGCTTTCTTTGGCTATGATATTTTGAGAAGACATAATTGCTTTGTTAGTATGCTTGAAGTATTATTATTTTTATATTAATATGAACTTTTGTCTTGAATCTTTCGAATCTGAATATTCATACCACAATTGAGAAGATTTGCATTGAAATTATGCCAAGAAGCACTCCGCGTCAAAAGTTCTGTTTTTATCATTTACCTACTCGAGGACGAGCAGGAATTAAGCTTGGGGATGCTTGATACGTCTCCAACGTATCTATAATTTTTGATTGCTCCATGCTATATTATCTACTATTTTAGACATTATTGGGTTTTATTATCCACTTTTATATTATTTTTGGGACTAACCTATTAACCAGAGGCCCAGCCCAAAATTGTTGTTTTTTGCCTGTTTTAGGGTTTCAAAGAAAATGAATATCAAACGGAGTCCAAACGGAATGAAACCTTCGGAAACGTGATTTTCTCATCAGATAAGATCCAGGAGACTTGGACCCTCCGTCAAGAAAGCCACGAGGTGGTCACGAGGGTAGGGGGCACCCCCCTAGGGCGCGCCCCCTGCCTCGTGGGCCCCTCGAAGCTCCACCGATGTACTTCTTCCTCCTATATATATCCGCGTACCCCCAAACGATCGGGGAAGGAGCCAAAAACCTAATTCCACCACCGCAACTTTCTGTATCCACGAGATCTCATCTTGGGGCCTGTCCCGGAGCTCCGTCGGAGAAGGCATCGATGACGGAGGGCTTCTACATCATCATCCAAGCCCCTTCGATGAGGTGTGAGTAGTTTACTTCAGACCTACGGGTCCATAGCTAGTAGCTAGATGGCTTATTATCTCTTTTTGCATCTCAATACAATGTTCTCCCCCTCTCTCGTGGAGATCTATTCGATGTAATCTTCTTTTTGCGGTGTGTTTGTTGAGACCGATGAATTGTGGGTTTATGATCAAGTCTATATATGAATAATATTTGAATCTTCTCTGAATTCTTTTATGTATGATTGGTTATCTTTGCAAGTCTCTTTGAATTATCAGTTTGGTTTGGCCTACTAGATTGGTTGTTCTTGCCATGGGAGAAGTGCTTAGCTTTGGGTTCGATCTTGCGGTGTCCTTTCCCAGTGATAGAAGGGGCAGCAAGGCACGTATTGTATCGTTGCCATCGAGGATAACAAGATGGGTTTTTTATCATATTGCATGAAACTATCCCTCTAATTCATGTCATCTTGCTTAAGGCGTTACTCTGTTTTTAACTTAATACTCTAGATGCATGTTGGATAGTGGTCGATGAGTGGAGTAATAGTAGTAGATGTAGAATCGTTTCGGTGTACTTGTCTCGGACGTGATGCCTATATACATGATCATACCTAGATATTCTCATAACTATGCTCAATTCTGTCAATTGTTCAACAATAATTTGTTCACCCACCGTAGAATACTTATGCTCTTGAGAGAAGCCACTAGTGAAACCTATGGCCCCCGGGTCTCTTTCTCATCATATCAATCTCCATCACTTTATTATTGCTTTGCTATTACTTTGCTTTTACTTTATTTACTTTGCATCTCTATACCAAAAATACCAAAAAAATATTATTTATCATCTCTATCAGATCTCACTTTCGTAAATGGCCGTGAAGGGATTGACAACCCCTAAGCGCGTTGGTTGCGTTGAGCTATTGTTTTTGTGTAGGTACAAGGGACTCGAGCGTAGCCTCCTACTGGATTGATACCTTGGTTCTCAAAAACTGAGGGAAATACTTACGCTACTTTGCTGCATCATCCCTTCCTCTTCGGGGAAATCGAACGCAGTGCTCAAGAGGTAGCATGGCCATTCGGAACTTGCCTAAAATCGAGGAGTCATACCAGCAGGCGCGATTGGGTTACACACACCCGTATTGATGAGGATCCCGTGATAAGGGGACATGGTCTCTGCTTCGACAAGACGTGCCAAGAATGCCGCCTCGCAATATGTGCAGTGGCTGGTTGAGAAAAACGGTTCAAATAATGATCGAGCCATGGCGTGATGTCACAGTATGAAAAGTTGTCAACAGATTAGATTTGTGGAAATATTATACTCTCTACGGTGGTATGTGCAATTTGTTTTACAGAGCCGGACACTATCCTTGTGTTCAAAATCTTCTATGGAGTATTCGGTGGAGGAACCCGCCTTGCAATGCCGAAAACAATCTGCGCGTCGGACTCATCATCATTGAAGCCTGGTTCAGGGGCTACTGAGGGAGTCCTGGATTAGGGGGTCCTCGGACTGCAGGACTATATACTTTGGCCAGACTGTTGGACTATGAAGATACAAGATTGAAGATTTCGTCCCGTGTTCGGGTGGGACTCTCCTTTGCGTGGAAGGCAAGCTTGGCAATTCGGATATGTAGATCTCCTCCCTTGTAACCGACTCTGTGTAACCCTAGCCACCTCTGGTGTCAATATAAACCGGAGGGTTTAGTCCGTACGACAACAATCATAATCATAGGCTAGCTTCTAGGGTTTAGCCTCTACGATCTCATGGTAGATCAACTCTTGTAATACTCATATCATCAAGAGCAATCAAGCAGGAAGTAGGGTATTACCTCCATCGAGAGGGCCCGAACCTGGGTAAACATTGTGTCCCCCGCCTCCTATTACCATCCGCCTTAGACGCACAGTTCGGGACCCCCTACCCGAGATCCGCCGATTTTGACACCGACAGGTGGAACGGTGCTTGGGTGTTGTCCTTAGTTGGACAAGCATCCCACTTAAGATTAACCCCTATTGCAAGCATCCGCAACTACAACAGAAGTATTAAGGTAAACCTAACCATAGCATGAAACATATGGATCCAAATCAGCCCCTTACGAAGCAACGCATAAACTAGGGTTTAAGCATCTATCACTCTAGCAACCCATCATCTACTTATTACTTCCCAATGCCTCCCTCTAGGCCCAAACAATGTGAAGTGTCATGTAGTCGACGTTCACATGACACCACTAGAGGGATGACAACATACATCTCATCAAAATATCAAACGAATACCAAATTCACATGACTACTAATAGCAAGACTTCTCCCATGTCCTCAGGAACAAACGTAACTACTCACAAAGCATATTCATGTTCAAAATCAGAGGGTATTAATATGAATAACGGATCTGAACATATAATCTTCCACCAAGTAAACCAACTAGCATCAACTACAAGGAGTAATCAACACTACTAGCAACCCACAGGTACCAATCTGAAGTTTGGATACAAAGATTGGATACAAGAGATGAACTAGGGTTTGGGATGAGATGGTGTTGGTGAAGATTTTGATGGAGATTGACCCCCTCCCGATGAGAGGATCGTTGGTGATGATTTTCCCCTCCCGGAGGGAAGTTTCCTCGGCAGAACAGCTCTGCCAGAGCCCTAGATTGGTTCCGCCAAGGTTCCGCCCCGTGGCGGCGGAGTTTCTTCCCCAAAGCTTGCTTATGATTTTTTTCCTCGACGAAAGACATCATATAGCAGAAGATGGGCATCGGAGGGCCACCAGGGGGCCCACGAGGCAGGGGGCGCGCCCCCACCCTCGTGGCCAGGGTGTGGCCCCCCTTTGAAATAACTTCCGTGAAGTTTCAGGACTTTTGGAGCTGTGCAGAATAGGTCTTTAATATTTGCTCCTTTTCTAGCCCAGAATCCCAGCTGCCGGCATTCTCCCTCTTCATGTAAACCTTGTAAGATAAGAGAGAATAGGCATAAGTATTGTGTGTGTAATAACAGCCCATAATGCAATAAATATCGATATAAAAGCATGATGCAAAATTGACGTATCAACTCCCCCAAGCTTAGGCCTCGCTTGTCCTCAAGCGAAAGCCGGAATCAAAAAATATGTTCACATGTTTGGAGATAGAGGTGTCGATAAAAATAAAATACAGACATGAAGGCATCATGATCATTCTTAGAACAGCATCATATATATATATATATATATATATATATATATATATATATATTGTCATATGATCTCTTATGCTAAAGTAACAGTTCAATCACAATTTCAAGTATGAATCATAAAATTCATTGAGAACCAATAAACTCTAATCTCAGTCATTGAGGCAATTGCAATTTATCATAACATAGGAAAGAGTCGATATAAGAGCTTTTTAGCAAGTCCACATACTCAACCATCTTTTATTCTTTCACAATTGCTAACACTCACGCAATATTTATGGGTATGAAGTCTTAATCGGACACAGAGAAGGATAGGGGCTTATAGTTTTGCCTCCCAACGTTTTACCTCAAGGGTAATATCAACAATAATAGTTCATGAAAACTCACATACAATTAGCTATATATATATCTGGATCTTTCTAACACATTGTGCTTGCCAAAGGATAAAATGTAAAAAGGAAAAGTGAATATCACCATGACTCGTTGCATGAAGTATAAGACAAGAATAAAAGATAGGCCCTTCGCAGAGGGAAGCAGAGGTTGTCATGCGCTTTTATGGTTGGATGCACGGAATCTTAATGCAAAAGAACGTCACTTTATATTGCCACTTGTGATATGAACCTTTATTATGCAGTCCGTCGCTTTTATTTCTTCCATATCACAAGATTGTATAAAGCTTATTTTCTCCACACTAATAAGTCATACATATTTAGAGAGCAATTTTTATTGCTTGCACCGATGACAACTTACTTGAAGGATCTTACTCAATCCACAGGTAGATATGGTGGACTCTCATGACAAAACTGGGTTCAAGGATATTTGGAAGCAAAAGTAGTATATCTACTTGGTGCAAAGAAATTGGCTAGCATGAGAGGGAAAGGCAAGCTCAGCATGTTGGATGATCCATGACAATATAATTTATCTCGGCTGTAAGAAAACATAACCCACTACGTTGTCTTCCTTGTCCAATGTCAACTCTTTAACATGTCATACTTTAATGAGTGCCCACAATCATAAAAGATGTCCAAGATAGTATATTTATATGTGAACCTCTCTTTCTTTATTACTTCCTATTAATTGCAACAATGACCAAAACTATGTCAACTCCCACCAACTTTTATTCATCATACTCTTTATATGTGAGCTCATTACTCTCCATAAGATCCATATGATCTCTTTATTTCTTTTTTTTATTCCCTCAAGATCATAACATGGTAATCAAGCCCTTGACTCAACACTAATCTTTATTAGATATAGCTCATGGACTCGATTACATAGAAGGATCATAAAGCAAAACTCACAAGTAGATCATACTAAAACTTTATTCTACTAAATCAAGATATTATCAAAAGGATTGAACTAAGAAAAATAGTAAAGATAAAATTTGTGATGGTGATACGATACCGGGGCACTCCCCCAAGCTTGGCAGTTGCCAAGGGGAGTGCCCATACCCATGTGTTTATGTTTCCTTCCTCGGAGGTGGTGATGAAGAAGTTGTTGATGTAGGCTTGTCGTCCATCTTCCAAGGCATAGGCTCACCATCATAGAAGGATGATCTAGTCTCCGGAATCCGCAAATCTGCAGCCAAACTCATCCTCTTGAATCTATATTCATACTCACAGTTTTGGTTTTGCAGATCATAGCTCTGTGCTTGGAGGCGCTCGATTTTCTCATGAAGATTGAAGATGGCCTCCCCAATGTCCTTGGCGTCTAGCTTGTGGTTGTTGGTGAACTCCGTGATCATTATGTGATTGGAGTCGAGTCCACGCTCCACCATCTTCTGACACTTGAAAACTTGTTGCTCCATCGCCTCGAGCCTTGTCTCCCCGCTTTCGGTCCTCCTTGGTCCCTCCACATCGCGGATGTGAACAACCCCTCACGCATCTCAATGGTTTGACGGTGTTGCAGCACCTCTGCGAGGTAGGGGTTGATGAACTTCTCGAAGAACTTGTCCTTGGGGGCACTTGAAGACGCCATGGCGATCTAGATCTGTCAGAAAAACAGCTCGAAACAAAGACATGAGATATTTGCGTGATACGGTGGTCAAAACCTTCAGAAGATTATATAATGAATTTTTACCAACCAAAAGAAGTATCGTGCAAGAAAACGGAGGTCCGGAGAGCACGCGATGTGCCCACGAGGCAGGGGGCGCGCCCAAGGGGGTAGGGCGCGCCCTCCACCCTCATGGAAGCCTCGTGTCCTTTCCGGTATGCTTCTTATTTTCCTATTTTTATATATATTCCAAAATGGAGAAATATTGCCATTAGAACTTTTTTGGAGTCGATTTACTTACCGTACCACATACCTATTCCTTTCGGAGTCTGAAATGTTCTGGAAAGTGTCCCTTATGTATTCCTCCGGGGTTACGGTTTCAATAATATTGGTTTCAACATTTATGGGATTACCTGAGATATAATGTTTGATTCTTTGACCGTTCAACGCCCTTGGATTTGTGCCTTTGAAGTTGTTGATTTTTATGGCACCGGAACGATAGACCTCCACGATGACGTAAGGGCCTTCCCATTTAGAGAGAAGTTTTCCTGCAAAAAATCTTAAATGAGAGTTGTATAGCAATACATAATCACCTACATTAAACTCACGCTTTTGTATCCTTTTGTCATGCCATCTTTTAACTTTTTCTTTAAAAAGTTTGGCATTTTCATAGGCATGGGTTCTCCATTCATCAAGTGAGCTAATGCCAAATAACCTCTTCTCACCAGCAAGTTTGAAGTCATAGTTGAGCTCTTTAATAGCCCAATATGTCTTATGTTCTAGTTCGAGAGGTAAGTGACAAGCTTTACCGTAAACCATTATATAAGGAGACATACCCATATGATTTTTATATGCAGTTCTATAAGCCCATAATGCATCATCAAGTTTCTTGGACCAATTCTTTCTAGATCTATTAACAATCTTTTGCAAAATTAATTTGAGCTCTCTGTTACTCAATTCTACTTGACCACTAGACTGTGGATGATAAGGGGATGCAATTATATGATTAACATCATACATAGCAAGCATTTTACGAAAGGCACCATGAATAAAATGTGAACCACCATCAGTCATTAAATATCTAGGGACTCCAAACCTCGGAAAAATAACTTCTTTAAGCATCTTAATAGAGGTGTTATGATCAGCACTACTAGTTGGAATAGCTTCTACCCACTTAGTAACGTAATCAACAACAACTAAAATATGTGTATACCCATTAGAGGAAGGAAACAGTCCCATATAATCAAAGCCCCAAACATCAAATGGTTCAATAACAAGTGAATAATTCATAGGCATTTCTTGACATCTACTAATATTACCAATTCTTTGACATTCATCACAAGATAAGTCAAACTTATGGGCATCCTTGAAGAGAGTAGGCCAATAAAAACCGGATTGCAATACCTTGTGTGCAGTTCTATCTCCAGCCTCGGAGTAACACTTGCGTAGGATTTGTTCATGTTCATGCTCAGGTACACCATGTCTAATAACACCATCTACTCCTTCTTTATAGAGGTGTGGGCATCCCAGAAGTAATGTCTTAAATCATAGAAGAACTTTTTCTTTTGCTGGTATGTGAAGCTAGGTGGTATGAATTTAGCAACAATGTAGTTAGCATAATCAGCATACCATGGAGCAGTACGAGAAGCATTTATGACATTTAATTGTTCATCAGGAAAGCTATCATCAATAGGTAGTGGGTCATCAAGAACATTCTCTAACCTAGACAAGTTGTCTGCAACGGGGTTCTCAGCTCCCTTTCTATCAATAATATGCAAATCAAATTCTTGTAGTAGGAGAACCCATCTAATAAGTCTAGGTTTAGCATCTTTCTTTTCCATAAGATATTTAATAGCAACATGATCAGTGTGAGCAGTTACTTTAGAATCAACAATATAAGGTCTGAACTTATCACAAGCAAATACAACTGCTAAAAATTCTTTTTCAGTAGTAGCATAATTTCTCTGGGCATTGTCTAGAGTTTTACTAGCATATTGAATAACATTTAATTTCTTATCAACTCTTTGTCCTAGAACAGCACCTACAGCATAATCACTAGCATCGCACATAATTTCAAATGGTAAATTCCAATCAGGTGGCTGAACAATAGGTGCAGACACCAAAGCTTTCTTAAGTATTTCAAATGCTTCTACACAGTCATCATCAAAGACAAAAGGAATATCTTTTTGTAATAGGTTAGTCAGAGGCTGATAAATTTTTGAGAAGTCCTGAATGAACCTCCTATAAAAACCAGCATGACCAAGGAAACTTCTTCTACCTTTGAAGTCCTTGGGACACGGCATCTTTTCAATAGCGTCAACCTTAGCTTTGTCAACTTCAATACCTCTTTCAGAAATTTTATGCCCCAAGACAATACCTTCATTAACCATAAAGTGGCACTTCTCCCAATTCAAGACAAGATTAGTTTCTTCACATCTCTGCAAAACTCGATCAAGGTTGCTCAAGCAATCATCAAGAGAAGATCCGTAAACGGAGAAATCATCCATGAAAACCTCACAAATCTTTTCACAAAAGTCAGAGAATATAGCCATCATGCATCTTTGAAAGGTAGCAGGTGCATTACATAAACCAAAAGACATACGTCTATAAGCAAAAGTACCGAAAGGGCAAGTAAAAGTGGTCTTTGCTTGATCATCAACTGACACGGGTATTTGAGAGAAGCCAGAGTAACCATCTAGAAAGCAAAAGTGTGTATGTTTGGATATTCTTTCTAGAATTTGATCAATGAAAGGCAAAGGGTAATGATCTTTTTTAGTAGCTTTATTTAGTTTGCGGAAATCAATTACCATCCTATAACCTGTAATAATTCTTTGTGGAATCAATTCATCTTTATCATTAGGAACGACAGTAATACCTCCCTTCTTAGGGACACAATGGACATGACTTACCCACTGACTATCAGCAACGAGATAAATTATACCTGCCTCAAGGAGCTTTAATATTTCCTTTCTTACCACTTCTTTCATCTTACGATTCAGCCGTCGTTGGTGATCAATAACTGGTTTGGCATCTTTCTCCAAATTTATTTTGTGTTGACATAGAGTGGGACTAATGCCCTTAAGATCATCAAGAGTATATCCAATAGCAGGGCGGTGCTTCTTCAGAGTTTTCAATAATTTTTCTTCCTCCTTCTCTGAAAGGTTAGCACTAATAATAACAGGATATATCTTCTTTTCACCAAGATAAACATATTTAAGAGTATCAGGTAAATGTTTAAGCTTAAACACGGGATCACCCTTGGGTGGAGGAGGATCCCCTAGGATTTCAACAGGCAAGTTGTGTTTTAGAATAGGTCCCTGTTTAAAGAATACTTCATCTATTTCCCTTCTCTCATTCATAAACATATCATTTTCATGGTCTAGCAAATATTGTTCTAAAGGATCAGTAGGAGGCACGACAATAGAAGCAAGACCAATAATTTCATCTTTACTAGGCAATTCCTCATCACGAAGTTGTCTACGAAACTTAGCAAAATTAAACTCATGAGACATATCCCCTAAACCAATAGAAACAATATCCTTATTGTAGTCTATCTTAGCATTAACAGTATTCAAGAAGGGTCTACCAAATATAATGTGACAAAAGTCATCTTGTGGGGAACCAAGAACAAGAAAATCAGCAGGATATTTAACTTTCCCACACAAGACTTCAACATCTCTAACAATCCCAATTGGTGAAATAATATCTCTATTGGCAAGCTTAATGGTAACATCGATATCTTCTATCTCAGGAGTTGCAATATCAAGCATAATTTCTTTGTATAAGGAATTAGGTATTGCACTTGCACTAGCACCCATATCACATAAGCCATGATAGCAATGATCTCCTATTTTAATAGAAATAACAGGCATGCCTACAACAGGTCTATGTTTATTTTTAGTATCGGGTCTAGCAATTCTAGCAGTCTCATCACAGAAGTAAATAACATGCCCAGCAATATTATCGGCCAAGAGATCTTTAACCATAGCAATATTAGGTTCAACTTTAACTTGCTCAGGGGTTTGTGTGTCCTAATATTAATTTTGTTGACTACAGTTGAAACTTTAGCATGATCCTTTATTCTAATAGGGAAAGGTGGTTTCTCAACATAAGCAGTAGGAACAACAGGATCATTATAAGTGATAGACTTTTCTTAAAATTTAATAGGTGCAACTACTTTTACTTCAATGGGAGGATTATATTTAAACCACTTCTCCTTAGGGAGATCAACATGAGTAGCAAAGGATTCACAAAAGGAAGCTACTATCTTAGAGTCAAGTCCATATTTAGTGCTAAATTCGCGGAAAGCATCGGTATCCATAAAAGATTTAACACAATCAAACTCAGGTGTTATACTTGACTCCTTACCTTCGTCGAGGTCCCAATCTTCAGGGTTGCATTTAATTATTTCCAATAAATCCCATTTGAATTCAATAGTCTTCATCATAAAAGATCCAGTACAAGAAGTATCGAGCATGGAGCGATTACTGAGAGAAAGTCGGGCATAAATTTTTTGAATAATCATTTCTCTTGAGAGCTCATGATTGGGGCATGAATATAACATTGACTTAAGCCTCCCCCAAGCTTGGGCGATGCTTTCTCCTTTGCGAGGCCAAAAATTATATATATAATTATGATCACGATGAACAAGATGCATAGGATAAAACTTCTGATGGAATTCCAATTTCAATCGCTTGTAGTCCCATGATCCCATATCATCACATAGCCTATACCATGTCAATGCATCTCCCTTCAAAGATAAAGGGAAGACCTTCTTATTGATAACATAATCGGGCATACATGCAAGCTTAAATAATCCACAAACTTCATCCACATAGATTAAGTGTAAATCGGGATGCAATGTTCCATCTCCCGCAAAAGGATTAGCTAGCATTTTCTCTATCATACCTGAAGGAATTTCAAAGTAAAATTTTCAGTAGGTTCAGTAGGTTGAGGAGCAACTCTTTGCTTTACTGGTCGGGGTGAAGATACCCCGAACAAGCCCCTCAAAGGATTATGTTCCATAGTAACAAGTGACAGTAAATTTCAGCACACTATATAAATTTTTCCTTACCAAATTCCACCTACCAAAGGTGCTTCACTCCCCGGCAACGGCGCCAGAAAAGATTCTTGATGACCCACAAGTATAGGGGGTCTATCGTAGCTTTTCGATAAGTAAGTGTGTCGAACCCAACGAGGAGCAGAAGGAAAGGATAAGCAGTTTTCAGTAAGGTATTCTCTGTAAGCACTGAAATTATCGGTAACAGATAGTTTTGTGATAAGGTAATTTGTAATGATTAGCAAGTGATAAAAGCAAATAAGGTGCAGCAAGATGGCCCAATCCTTTTTATAGCAAAGGACAAGCCTGGACAAACTCTTATATGAAGGAAAGCGCTCCCGAGGGCACATGGGAATTATCGTCGAGCTAGTTTTCATCGCGATCATATGATTCACGTTCGGTACTTTGATAATTTGATATGTGGGTGGACCGGTGCTTGGGTGTTGTCCTTACTTGGACAAGCATCCCACTTATGATTAACCCCTATTGCAAGCATCCGCAACTACAACAGAAGTATTAAGGTAAACCTAACCATAGCATGAAACATATGGATCCAAATCAACCCCTTATGAAGCAACGCATAAACTAGGGTTTAAGCTTCTGTCACTCTAGCAACCCATCATCTACTTATTACTTCCCAATGCCTCCCTCTAGGCCCAAACAATGGTGAAGTGTCATGTAGTCGACGTTCACGTGACACCACTAGAGGGATGACAACATACATCTCATCAAAATATCGAACGAATACCAAATTCACATGACTACTAATAGCAAGACTTCTCCCATGTCCTCAGGAACAAACGTAACTACTCACAAAGCATATTCATGTTCATAATCAGAGGGGTATTAATATACATAATGGATCTGAACATATGATCTTCCACCAAGTAAACCAACTAGCATCAACTACAAGGAGTAATCAACACTACTAGCAACCCAAAGGTACTAATCTGAGGCTTGGATACAAATATTGGATACAAGAGATGAACTAGGGTTTGTGATGAGATGGCGCTAGTGAAGATGTCGATGGAGATTGACCCCCTCCTGATGAGAGGATCGTTGGTGATGACGATGGTGATGATTTCCCCCTCCCGGAGGGAAGTTTCCCGGCAGAACAGCTCTGCCGAGCCCTATATTGGTTCCGCCAAGGTTCCGCTTCGTGGCAGCGGAGTTTCTTCCCCAAAGCTTGCTTATGATTTTTTTCCTCGACGAAAGACCTCATATAGCAAAAGATGGGCATCGGAGGGCCACTAGGGGGCCCACGAGGCAGGGGGCGCGCCCCCCACCCTCATGGCCAGGGTGTGCCCCCCTCTAGAACTTTCTTCGCTCTATATTTTTTATATATTCTGGAAATAAATTCCGTGAAGTTTCAGGACTTTTGGAGCTGTGCAGAATAGGTCTTTAATATTTGCTCCTTTTCTAGCCCCGAATCCCAGCTGCCGGCATTCTCCCTCTTAATGTAAACCTTGTAAGATAAGAGAGAATAGGCATAAGTATTGTGACATAATGTGTAATAACAACCCATAATGCAATAAATATCGATATAAAAGCATGATGCAAAATGGACGTATCAGGGAGGCTGGCGGCGCCATAGCTCTCCGACGAGCAAAGGACGGTGCGGGGAAGCCGAGGTGTAGGGGATCAGTCCGGGACGGGCGTCGAAGGACGTGGAAGCGCGAGATCCGGCCAGGTCCTGGGCGGGGACGATGACGCAAGGACGGAGGGAGGATTCGCTGGGCGGAGGCGATGGTTCCCCGGGCGCGGGCGCACCGGTGGGGGTCGGGCTCCAGTGCAGCAAGGGTCGGGCGCGGGGACCGTGTTAGCCCGCGCTGGAGACGAGAGGGAGTGGGGTTAGGTCGGGAGGAGTGGGGTTCGTGGGAGGTGATCGCTAGGGTTCGATCGCCCCAGGGGGGGCTGTAGGTGCTGGTCGGGCCGGCCTGGTTGGCCCAGGGGCCAGCTGGGCCGTGGCCCGGTGTGGGGGGTCTCTCTTTACCTTTTTTTGTTATTTTCTTTTTCCTTTTCTTTTTATGTATACTTTTCTATTTTCTTTTGTTTTAGTTACTATTTTCTATTTATTTTAGCTACCAAATGTTTTTTGTTAACTATGAAACTTTGCACATAATTCCTAGCCAACACTATAAGGTTGCACAAAAAGTTTGACGCCAATTGGAACTGTTCAAATTTAAAGTTGAATGAAAATGCTTTTATTTAATCTTGTTGTTCCACTAAATGAATTCCAGGGGCAATTCTGAAACTAAATGTGGTTGGTTTCAACATGTTCATTACTTAGTGAATATTTGCCACCCAACGAACATTTTTATTTGATAGTTTGAAGAAATAATAATTTGACTTGTTATTTGAAATTTGAATTTGACTCGGTTTTCATCAAGAGGCAAAATGGCTTTAAAACATGATGACAAGGCACATTAGGGTGAGATTACTGTAGCTAAATTATCAGGGTGTTACAAATCTCCTCCACTACAAGAAATCCCCTCCCGAGATTTAGGAGGTAGAGGAAAAGGGAGAAGGTTCTAGCTACGAAATTATAGCGAGTGTTCTCGGTCTTGGTTGCTCTTCTCAAAGAGGTCGATCCATTATGTTGAGGTCTTCATTTCTCTGTTTCAGGTCATCATGATGAAGCCGACATCCTTTCTTCGGGAACTCTATCGTACTTACAAAAGGATAAGAAGGAAAACTACAAGGACATATGTCTGCAGGTCTGATATTCGATAATTAGCTCAGGGATTTTGGCCCAAGGTATCTCTCGAGTTGAAACTTAGGAAAACATCGAGAGCAAAGTAAGAAGGTACAATAAGGAGTTTCAAGCGGATAGGCAATCGTTCGTTGCCTGAAATGGAATGTGAGAGTGGTTCAGAGCAATGGAAATAAGTATTGTGTCTGATACCAGAACCGATGATCTCCCGGAAGGTGGCTCGTGAATTAGATACGAGACCACGCGCGAGGAAAAACTTTTGCAACAGGGGTGTATAGGAGAGCCAGGTTTCGATCATGTGGAACTATGAGTTATGGGCCCACCATGTAGGTTAAAAGTAGAAGGAGCGGTGACATCTTGCACAGCCATGATAACAAGGCATGTCAGATGATAGTATGTCAGTTATATCGGCAACAGCATAGGTACCAAGGGCGAGGGACAAAGAGAACCATTTTCCTGCTCGTTGAACGAGGCGGACCAATAGGCAAAGTTCTCGTCCATCGGTGGTTACCAGAATGTCATCAACAATAGTAACAGGGTCTTACTGACACGGTTGTATACCAAGGTGTTTACATAAGCAGAAGAATAATACTACTTATATCATATAGATCACAAGAAGGGTTAAACAAAACAATGGAAAGAAAAATGTGATTATCAGACTAAATAGAACAATGGAAAGGAAAATATGTTTAAACTAGAAATAGTGGTTTGTTAGGGTGCCATCTATTTTATTGCTGGCCAGGGGTAATTCTCCTTTTCTAGAAAAAAAATCTTTTTATTCCTGAAGCAACACTAAAGCTTTGTCTTTTCATTAAATGAGCAACGAGTAAACAACATGTACATGGTCAAATTCAAAATGGAGCAAACAGACGATTGCCCCTAAAAACCACACGGCAGGTGTGGTCAGCCCTTCATATTGATGAGTATTTGAAATAATGTTTGTGGAGGAGAAAGAAGAAGAAAAAGGACAGGACGATTGCCCCTAAATGTTTCGCCCCAATGATACATCACAACCTAGCCTCTCTCTTTATATTGCCAAATAAAGTTGTAGGCAAAGATGCAAAATTGCGGAAAAGTCAAGCATTCATCATTCCAATTTCCCATGACACATTGACACAAGCTTAAGAAGATAAGCCAGGGCATTGTTCTGGTCGCTCATTTGACTTGACCTCTTCATTCCACCAAGTGTGGGTGGAGTCAAATGTTGCCAATTTTCGGGGTGAAGGGCCTATGTTCCAAGCTAATCTTTGATCATGCACCCAAATTCTTTTTGTATATCGGCATTGGAATAGGATGCGCGTCGGGATCTCCAGGTAACATTTGCAAAGCTGGCAAAGGTAGGTCTCCTCCCTTTTGCAATTTGTCATTTGCCAAGCATATAAAATGCACTTTGGAGGTTACCAAGCTTTCAAAATTTTGGGTTTGATCAAAGGCGAAGTCAAACCAAGAAACTGGACATTGTATGCCGAGGGAGTGGAGCAGCAAGTATTGGAGGCGAGCTTCCAAATGCAACGATGTAAAAACTCCCGGATGTGCTCCGTGGATAACCCATAAGTCAAGCGCGTAGTGCTTTATAGGTTACCGTGCAAAGCACGTGCAACTTACTAATCAAGTGTTAAGAGCATCTTCAGCCACGTACCTCTAATTCGACCTCTCAAACATCTGCGAACGCGTCCGTTGACAAGGCATGTCTGCTTTAAGCCCCTATTTGTTCATCCGCGCAGTCATAATCCTCATTTTTTTCCTTATATGCTGATCACTTGCACGTGATTGGTGGGGATGAGAAGAGAGAAAGAAAAGAATGAATAAAAAAGAGAAAAGATGGTCCGGGTGGGGTCGTATCCTATATGACGGATTGACCGGGTGCGCCCGGACATGTCCGCGAGCCCTCATATCTTCCCCATATTTGGAATGGATACGAGGGTTCGCGGATAGCCCGGACATATTGGAAAGATATAAGGGATCTGGTTGGATCAAATTTTTGCTATTTTTTGCTTCTCTCTTATGTCCGGTCAGTGGTCCCCACACTCGTCCGGTCAATTTAAGAAGTCCGGCCGTAAATGCTATAAGTCAGTGGTCTCCACACTCGTCCGGTCAATTTAAGAAGTCCGGCCGTAAATGCTATAAGAGAAATGGAAGAGTGATCTAAGCATGCGCCCCTGCCGTGTGTCACTAATAACCCTGGTAAAGAGAGAATCCAGTCCGCGGTTGACAGGGTTCGAACGAGACGAACACGAGTGTACGTGCCGCTTGCGACCTTCTCGAAAGTCCAACAATTTCCAGTGTATCCCAAGTCCTGTAGTGGACACACGTCTATAGCACCTCTAAAGCCATCGATCTGGGCTTGACTGTGATCACCACCATCATGTTTTGTCAAGCTCAAAACTTCATTTAGGTCAGCAAAATATTACCCAAGGAATGTTACTAATTGATGCCAAACCTTCCAATGTATCCCAGGTTTTATATCTTGCAATCGCTTTTGTACCTCTCCGTAGACAGCGTCACACGCCAAACAACAGAGCTCAATACTTCAACTCTCGTGTCAATATGATACTGAGAGTAGTCCAAAACTTCTAATTTTATTTCTTTATTCCAAAACAAACAAAGACATCCGCTTTGACCTGAACTAGCAACAGCAAAACAACTATTATAGCCTAACGAGGTTGCAAGAGCTTCTACTCTAGTTTTACTGGTTTGAGTATCCACAACTTGTAACACCTCTAAGGAAACTACCTCACGAATTCACAAAGTTCTCGGACTATCACGACATCACCGCACAGTGACAGTTCCAAGCCAGAAGACTCATTGGGTCTCGCGGCGCTCCGCCTGGGAGACCACGTTTGTTGAACTTCTAATTTTATGTCCCTTCTAATTTTTTCTTCGGCGTCCTCGTATCAATGTTCTTCCCTGATGATGTAGAATATTGGTCGAGGTTCTTCTTGCTACTTGTGTTAGAGTTCCTTTCTTCCCGAGGGCTGGGGTTTTGTGTTAATTGACTCGGTTCGCTTGCCCTTGGTCATGTCCACATCTGTCTATTCCTCCACGTCCAGCCACCGAATCAACTCCAGCGGCCAAGTCACCTCGAACATTTTTCAAATTGATGAACTGTTTTCAAAATCAATAATATAAAAAGAATGAAATTTTTTCAAATTTGTGAACCTTTTTGCAAAGTTGATGAACATTTTCAAATGCATGAATTTTTTCTCAAATTCTTGAATTTTTATTCTTGAAAATTGAAAAAAGTTCACCGACTTTGAGAACCATTGGCCATGTAATATAGTATTTTTTTTATCTGAGGCAAGTAGTATACAAGTTGTACTGTAGTTATTTTTTTTGATAAACTACTGTAGTTTTTCTTGTTTTGTGGGGAAGCTCACTGCAGGTTATAGGAGGTGGTACGATTGGGCCGCGGCCCGCAAAGCTAGCGAGCGCCAGCTAACCTTCGCGGCCCCTGAAGCGCCGCCATAGGAGCTCCCGTGCAGGGCATCCTCATCAGTGCAAAATCACGACTGAGTTATGATTCAGAGCTCTTCTTCTGCTTCCTTCACGTGACCGACGATGCGCTCATCGACACGGGCCCGATTGAAGGGCCGTGTCGTTGTTTTGATGGGTACCGGTCGACATGCAGATAAAAAGTACATGAGCCGATCAATGGCAGCTCCTGCCACAACCACAGTTCCACGCATCAGCAGTGCGTGCATCCGCTGCATGCTCTGCCACGTTACTTACAGAACATGGTACAGCGTCTTGAACCAGACAGTTACATCCACAAGCATTTCACAACATACCTCCATTTCACTTCAGAGTTCATACTAAACGATCCATAAGAAGATTACAAATGAAGCCCATGACAAGCTACAAACACTAACCATCACCCAAACATGCTTGACAGACAAGAGACAAACTTGAACGAACACCACCACATCGGCTAAGGTGAAGAACTAACATGGCACAAGCTAAGCTAGTCTGTCATCGAGATCCATGGAGACTTTACGAACCAAAGGAGCATCAAGCCCCTGCAGCCTCCAGGTCTCACCCAGACCGGGATTAATACTAGTACTATCTAATAACAGCCAAAGTGGAGGCAGCTAGGAGGCCGCCGCCGCGGCCTCGAACATAGGGACGTACTCTCCGTCAGCGCCGGTGGACAGGGACTTGTCCCAAACCCTCATGATCTGGACAGGCACGACGTTGCGGAACCTAAGATCGCCGTACCTGATCCGGACCTCGCGGGGGATGCTCCGGGGATGCACGAGCTTGACGACGAGGTGGACCGGGGACAGGTCAGGCGCCGCGAAGCAGGCGGGGTCGGTCTCCACCACGAACCCGAAGCCGCCGCAGCTGCGGTGGATGCCCTCCTCGTGGCGCTGCTCCTTGGGGTAGTCGAGCAGCGCGACGTGGGCGAGGTAGTCCGCCCGGAAGCGGAACTGGTTCCTGGGCGGCGGGTGCGTGATGATCTCGACCGAGGGGTCCTGCAAGCGTCGCTGCAGGTCGGCCATGGTCATCTCCGGGAGAGGGGGAGCCGGGGGCATGAACACGTTGATGAAGGCCGGGCGGGTCGTCCGACGCTCCCGCTCTGGGGTGGTCGCGCGGACCGCCGTCGCCGGAACTGGGACGCTGGTGGGCAGAAACACGTTGAGGAAGGCCGGGCGGCCCGAGTCGTTGTCCCACTCCGACGCCGACGCCGACGCGTCCGCAGGCGCCATTTGCAACGAGGCGGCGACGGAGGCAGCGGGACCGTTGGCGCTGCCGGGCTGCATAGTGCTGGTGGACTGGTGGTGGCGATCAGGAGCACACAGCGGTGGAGTGGACGGAGTTTGATGTGGGGAGGAAGAAATTAATGGAGTCGAGGGGATGGCTTTAAGCACATGCGTCCGCTCATCAAGCTAGAGGAGTAGCTCGAATGGAGCCATTCACTCCGGCCAACGGCGGTGGTGGCGCAGTAAAGGAGAGGTTGGACTGAAGCGGCGTGCGGGTTGAGTTCGGGGCCACTTTACCATCAGCAGAGCGAGTAGTAATGTGCGCTCCCACTGCCATGAGAACTGGTTTGCCTCAGTTGGGCATTTGGGGGCGTTCAAGAAGATGACAAGGGGCGCATGGAGTGGTCGCGTCAGGGCCTCACGCTCAGGGTATGGGCAGCCAAAGCATCTCGTAGGCTATATAGCCTGCGTGTAGGTTTTTAGGTGGTGACAGGGGTCGATACCGCACTTCACACGATACCATGATAGCTAGCACGTCTCAAAATTTAAATTTGCAAGTTTTTCAAAAAGAAAAAAATGTGTAGTTACTAGAGATGACCCAAGCATTACTCCGCTCATACATCCACATTCCACAAAAATATGTCCTGCTCCAATGCAAATATATGGAAATTAAAATGCATTCCATTTTATCATTCTCGGCCATAAATTGCAAGCCCCGCTTTTGTGGCGTCTAAAAAAAGGGAAAATATCATGTACCTCCCTATGATCATTGCGACACATTTTGTGCAGAAACAAGGGGACCCGTAGTACAAATTTACACTCGTTCATCTAAACCCTAGAAATGGGCTTAGATAACAACTGGGAAGCAGCCTGTAGCTCATTTTGTCTTTTTGACCTGAAACTTGGCCACAAGGCTCACCCTTGATGACGTACTCAACAAAGAAAAATATCATATTTCACCGTCTCTCGCCACACCTGCCTTGTTTCCCTCTTTCTTGTGGGATCAAAGATGCCTTGGATGTCAACTAGAGGGGACAAATAAGTGATTATGAATTTTTAGCATTTCCTAGCTGATTTCTGAGGTAAGTGTGGAATTATAAGTTCTTTATAAATGCAACTAAGTTATACACAGTATGTTACTAAAACCAAGCAAGCTACACAAGAACGCTAGCAAATAAGTAGAAACGACAGCTAAATCTAGGAAAAGAGATAACTAATGACCCATATGTGTAAGAGATTGCAACTACGAAGTATTGCAACCCAGCTTTATTGATTCGACGCATGGGGAGTAAATAATATTTATGAACATTAGCAGTTGATTTTTCAGTTCAACACACCTGAAAATATGTTACTTGCCCGAGAGAATTTATTAGTAGCAAATGCGATGAAGTGCTTACTGTTTGATTAACATAGAGTGACAAAAGTAGAAATACCAAGCAGTTGCCAAATACAAAGTACCTTAAAGACATCAATAGTTAGCAAAAGTGTAGGCATGAGGATGGATAACAGGATATTGTGTGGATATAATCGAAAATGTAATAGCAGTAACAAAGGGTGTTAGCAATCTAGCTCATATTCATCAACATATGTGGGCATGCATTAAGTATGTAGTTGTGCATACTTGCAATAAGAACTTGCACAACATTTTTTGTCGTACCCTCCCATTTCAATGAGATGCTAAGCAAAATTAAGGGTAATTAAGTTACCCCTTCCACAAAGTAGTGGATCAAAACATTAACATCATGAGTACATGTAATCCTCAAATTACAGTCACCCCCTTTGATATCCGGATTATTGTCACTTTGGGGTCTCCAGTTTAAAACTATAACATGTGCATAAGACTAAGTTATGATCCAAACACATAGATATTTATGAAAGTAGATATGCTTCATATCTGAAATCATGGCACTCGGACCCTGGTGACAAGAATTAATATTAAGCGTAGCAAAGTCATAGCATTATGAATCTCTTAACATATATGACACTAGGTATCGCCATATATTAAATCTGATAACTATTACATAAGGCATCTGATCCAATTCCCCTCCACCTCATGTGCCTACAGGAGAATTACTCACACATGGGCGGGAGATAATGATGGTGATGATGGAGAAGGAGCTGGTGAAAAAGATGGCAAAGGACACCCCCACCCCCTCTCTGAAGACTAGATCAGCCTCTAAACAGACCTCGAGGAAAAGGTCAGTGAAGGCAGGGCTCCACCCTATAGAAAAATGGGTAAAATCCTTCTTTAAGGTTTCTCATCCGGGGAACATATTGTTGGGGAATGTACTATTTCAAAAAAAATCCTACGAACACGCAAGATCTATCTAGGAGAAGCATAGCAACGAGCGGGAAGAGTGTGTCCACGTATGCTCGTAGACCGAAAGCAGAAGCATTTAGTAACGCAGTCGATGTAGTCAAACGTCTTCGCGATTCAACCAATCCAAGCACCGAACATACAACACCTCCATGTTCAGCACATGTTCAGCTCGATGACGTCCCTCAAGCTCTTGATCCAGTTGAGGCCGAGGGAGAGTTCCGTCAGCACGACGGCGTGGCGATGGTGATGATGAAGTTATTGGCGCAGGGCTTCGCCTAAGCACTACGACGATATGACTGAGGTGTGTAACTGTGGAGGGAGGCACCGCACATGGCTAAGAGAAGACTTAGTGTGCCTTTGGGGTGCCCCCTGCCCACGTATATAAAGAAGGGAGGGAGAGAGGCCGCCCCCCTAGGGGCGCGAAGAGTATGGACTCCTACTAGGACTTCCAAGTCCTAGTAGGAATCCCTTTCCTTTTCGGAGTAGGAGAGAAGGAAAGAGGAAAAGAGAGAGGGAGTAGGAAAAGGCAAGGGGGGCGCCGCCCCCTTCCCCTAGTCCAATTCGGACCCATGGGGGGTGGCACCACCTCCCCTTGGCCTGCCTCCTCTTTTCCCGTATGGCCCAATAAGGCCCATTACTTCTCCCGGTGAATTCCCGTAACTCCTCGGTACTCCAAAAAATACCCGAATCTGTAACACCCTGCATTTTGTAACATTTCATTTGCATTAATAAAGCATTAAAATTTAGATCAACAAAAACTTCTGCATTATTTGGCTTTTATTTTGGAGTTGGATTTCTCTATGTGGTTTTTCAAGTGCTCTTTAAAGTCAACTACTCCACCTTCTGTACTTCATCTCCTTGCCCCAAACTTCTGGCCAATGATCATGCCATGTGTGTAGTGCAATATAGTATTTTCCTACAAAAATAATTTGGCCAAATAGTATTTTCAAAAAATAGTTTTCCAAAAACCCCTGAATTGAGGTTTGCACTACAAGTACTTGATTTGGGGTATGAAAAATATTTCAAAAAGTATATTTGAAACCTATTAGATAAAGGATTCCCATAAACCACAAAGATATAATTTTAAAAGTTACTTTCCCATTTTATTTAAAAGCTTTTTCTTAAGGCCAGAAATGGTCTTTAATAGGGAAAAATTATTTTATTGTTTTAAAAATATTTGAGAAAAATCAGGGAAACTCAGTGGACATATATTTTCCATATATATGAGTTTCAACACATGGTCATGATCAAAATATTGGACAAAACCTCCCAAAACCATTTCTGCCCATTTCAAGGATTTGAAATATTTCTACAGGAAATATTTTCATAAAAATCCAAGGAAAATCCAGCAAGTTACAAATGCATATTTTTATCACCATGCAAAGCCTCATGTCAATTAAGGTCATTTTGGTTCACCAAAATGCCCCAAAACCCTCTCTGACCAGAAACAAATTTGAACAAGTTTGTACTACCAACTTTCTCTCCTTGATCCCAACTTTTGTGAGCGTGTTCACATGACCAAATGAGGCCACTACACCAAGTGGTGCATCAAGGGGAAGTGATTTGCTCAACTAGATCTACACAAGTTCATTTCTGCTAATTTCTAGGGTTTACAAAAGTTGCATTGGCAACTTTTCCCAAATAAGCTCCAAATTGGTGGAAGACCCTAATTATATGTGTAATTTCACCTGTGGAGTCTCATGGCAATTGGAAATCTTTTTCTTACCCAAACCATTATCAAACACCTTCTGCCACTTTTCAAAAATCACCATTTTGACCACTAACACTATTCTCCTTGAGCTCAACTTTTTACCACAACTCCTCCTAGTCCTCTCCTACCTCCGGTAACTCTTCCCTGGCCTCAGCTCAATGATTAAAGGGTAAAATACCCCTATTTACCTCCCTGGACAGCCCCTCTCTCCCTCTTCTTCTACCTCTCTCCTCTCCTACTGACTCCCCAGGGCATCCAAGGCCACATCCCACTTCTTTACTCCCCCCTAGAGCTACCAGACCCCTTTGGACGCGCCCATGTTGCATAAAAAATGGCTATGCCAGCCATTTGCATGCTCTGGAGCGCGCTACAGTGCGCTCCCGCACTGTAGCCGCCCCCTTCCAACCGCCTCCGGCCACCTCGGGACTCCCCAGCACGCCCGACGATGCGCCTCGGCGTCCGCGGCACGCTAAACCTTGGCCCCCCTCTTCCTTCTCCCTCCTCTCGCCCCAGCTCGCACGCCCGCTGGCCGCCCGAGCGCGCCAATGGCACGGCTCACACGCGCGGCGTCTCTGACCCCTCCCCGCTCTCTCCCTTAGCTTCCCTCGGCGTCGTCCATACCCAGCAACACCCCAGACACGGCGCCAGCTCCTCCCGAGCCTTGTGGCAACGAGCAGGAGCTCACCGGCGCACGGGTCCATGGCACCCCGTCGTTCGCCTATTTAAGGGCCTCCCCGAGCCCTCCTCTCCTCACCACTCGCTCTCTCACTCCCCTAATCATCCCCCTACACCCCAGTTCGTCTCCAGGAGCACCCGAGCTCGAGATCGGGCTCGAGCTCCGCCGCTTCGGCTCGCCGGAGTTTGCGAGGTACAGGCCTTCCCCGTTCCTCCTCTGCCCCGATCTGAAACTGCCTCCTCCCACTGATCATTTCCCCTCTCTCCCCCGCCTCGTTTGCAGCCGGAGTCGACCGGAATGACCACCACCCGAAGCTCCTCCGCCGCAAGACCTCGTCGTCGGCGAACCAGGCCACCCCGGCGATCGCAACCACCTCCACCTGAACGGCGACTCTGCACTGAGTCCAACGGTGCCATCATCTCACCCTGTCGTGCCCTGCTTCGCCGCCGGTGAGCACACCGGCCCTCTGGTCGTGAGGTCAGAGATGACAGGCGGGCCCCGCCTGTCATCCTCACCTCTCTCTCGCCCCCCCCCTTTCTCCCACTGGCAGCTGGGCCCCGCCCGTCAGGCTCAAACTTGGCGCGCGCGCGCGCGCCGGCTTGGCTAGGCCACGTCGCTGGCTGGGCCGCTGCCCTGCGGCTGTTCGGGCCCAGCAGGCACAGAGCCCTTTTTCCTTTTCTTTTTTTGTCACTTTTCCAAAAATTCCACATGATTAAATATTAATCCAAATGCAACAATTCCAGTCCCTAAAATCTTATAAAAATCCCACCTGTTTAATGATGTAATTTTCACTCATGTCCAAACAACTTTTATGTAATGTCCACATGCAAATTCAAATTTCAATATATTTAGACCCCTCTAAAAATCCATTTCTTCTCTTCTGCCACTCCAAATCCAAAACTAGTAATTTTTCCCTTCTTAGTTTTCATCCTAATATTTAACAAAAATAAGTTGACATTTTTCTGAGCACCTTGGTTTTTCTGTTTTATTATTACCTTATTTTTCTCGTTATTATTTGCGACGATAGATTGCGTTGCCGACGAAGGAGTTGGACCAGAAGACTTTGAAGACCCAGAAGACTTTGTTGAGCTAGGCAAGCAGCCCTTTGACCATGTCTATGAAACCATTTTTATGCATGACATATAGCACCATATTGTTGTTGCAAGGGAATCATGATGAGGTGGAATCACTTTGATGGTTTGCCTCCATTACTTCCTCGTTGATACTTGCATTGTGCATGACCCTACCTCCTTATGAGGGTTATGCCGGTGGGAGTAGATAGGATGCTAAAGTAGTGCTACGCAAAAAGGGACGGGAATATGCATGGTGATGGAGACATAGTATTTTCAAAAGACTTTTCGAAAACCCCATCGGGTGACACTTATGCCCGGGGGAGATGATGAGTTGGGTAGCCACTTGATGACGAAGTGGTGTTCCGAGGCAAGTGTGTGTTGTTTTCAAAACGGATTGGTTTAAGTTGCGACCGTTATTCCAACCTTACATGCGCAACCACTCTACCTTATAAGGGAAACGACATTATTGATTACCTAGGCCGATACTAGCTTGGAGCCCGCATTACTAGTGACGGGGGAGAGTTGGTGCTCTCTCTCGGGACGGGGTCGTGCCAGGTAGGGCGGCCAAGAACATTTTTATGGGGCACCGGACACACCGTTGGTACCCCGTGCCAGTGGTATGTGATGAATATGGGAGCAAGGCTCCACAATTTTAAGTTGTGAAAGGTTCTGCATGGGGGTTACTACCAATCGGGTGGACTCCATGTTAGTGTCGTCTAGGGAAAGATAGTGATCGGGTGCTTACCCCGGGTACTTGAGGTACCGCGGGTCGTGGATGACATGGAAGTTCCCCGGATCTTGTGGGTAAAGTATGCAACCTCTGCAGAGTGTAAAACTATTCAAATAGCCGTGTCCACGGTCAAGGACAGCTGGGTAACCGCTCTTGGGATACGTCCACTTGTTTACAAACCAGTGTGTGTGGGAAGTACTTCTTGGGTCAAGTCAAAGGACTTGACATGAATGAGTTGGGTTGGAGCCCACTCCCTTTATGTTGATATATGTAACCAACCCCTATGGTTACTTGAATTCATGCGATGCATGGTTTACCAGTTATTGAACATGTCATAACACAACAAAAATTAGCTTTCTGCAAAAATTTACCTATGTCATGCATTGTTGTATCTTGAGCCAAAACATGGGTTGCTTGGGGGTACATTCAAAGTACTCATTGGCTTGCCACTGGTTATTTAATTGGCCAGGCATGGAAGAACCGGAGTTCGAAGAAGAGTTCTTTGGAGATGAACATGCGAACTAGAACGTTTCCCAGTCAGAATGCCTGTAGGGTTAAGGCAGATGGCATGGGTTCTACTTATCGACGAAGATTTCCGCTGCTTAAGTTTATTTGATATTCAGCCCTTGTGGCTTTATCTATGTAAGACTTGACCATAATGGTCATAATTTGTGTAAGACGGTATGTATGGATGTAAGACTGTTGTTATTCAGCTTCTGTGTGTTCAGTGAGCATTGATCTCTGGGATCACTGTACACGTGCATTCGGTGATCACGAGTTATGAGTCGGGGTCCCCACAGAGCTGGTATCAGAGCCATCCTGACTGTAGGAAGCCTTAGTTAGCATGGACGTTAGTTAGCTTGAGACCATCTAAACTTCTCTTCTTTTCTAAAGCTTACCCCACCCATGATATATTTCCCTTATTGACCTCTCCCATTCAACCTTTGTAGATGGCTGCCGTACCCGAAGACTTCCTGACCACCGGATTTCCTGTGCTTCTCGAGGATAGCCTCAAGAAGTGCCAGTTTCACCGAGCCCCCATTTTCACCTACCATGAGCA
Organism: Triticum dicoccoides; assembly: GCF_002162155.2. Taxonomy (NCBI): domain Eukaryota; kingdom Viridiplantae; phylum Streptophyta; class Magnoliopsida; order Poales; family Poaceae; genus Triticum; species Triticum dicoccoides. Next base: position 143,795,509 of record NC_041392.1, read on the forward strand.
TTGGATCAATGACACCGAGATGGAGTATCATGTGGAAGTGATCGTGAAGGCTAATGACTCTCCAACAAGCTGGTTCTTTGAGGGACCCCAGATGGCAACACTAGTTCTTGCCGTCGAGACGACAACCCTCAAGGCACTCACCCGCCTCCGAGACCTTCTTCCAGAGATGGCAAACGAGTTGGCAACCTGCTTCTTGCCTTATCGGAAGGAAGGTGAGGATGAGAGCAGTTCGCCAGCTCCACCATTAGAAGAAGGACTTCCACTCCGATTCCAGACCTACTTCAGCCTTTGTGCAGATAGTTTGGCACAACACTTGGCCTCGGAATCAATGGAGCTCCGAAAGGAACTTCATGAGACCAAGGCACTTCTTCGCCAAGCACAAGGGAAGACGGATAGGATCAAGAAGGAAGGTGCTCCCCCTGGTCAGCCCGTGATCGCATACCGAGGCGGAAGACCCCCAAAGGATGGGGAACCACCACATCAGCATCGTATGAGCGCAAGGGATTACCGCAAGCTCTTCACACCACCGGCAAAGCAACGCTGTTGAGCTCCTCCACTCCCCCACCCCTTTGAGCAATGAAGGAAGTCAGGCCACCGATGACGAGGAGGAAGACCCAGAAGAGGCAGACTACGCGACCGAGCATTCCACCACTTAGGCATCACTCGCAACCCGGATATGCCCGTTAGTAACCCCTACGGTAGGATAGGTCGTGTACCCCTATGCGAAGTCGAGTCCTTGTAATGGTTCATATGAAGCCATGTAGTGTTGTGTTTGCTTTTGATGTGTTTGATGGACGTCGTGCTTTCCTACGGGAAATTGTAAGCGACTACATCACCCATTTGGATTTTAATGAATGTGTTTGGCCTTTTGGCCCTTGCATGAAAACAATCAGTGTCATACCAACCCCCTTACTAGGCATCCCATCTATATTGCTTTCCCCATCTTTCCCAATCATGAGACCTTGACCGCTCCAATAGGATGCCTGTTGTAACTCGTACTGGTACCTCTACCCAGCAGCAAGAAGCCGGAGGTTCAGCCGGAGCAGAAGCTAGTCAGGACCAAACCCAAGGACAAGCTCCACCACCGCCACCACCTCCAAACATGGACATGGCTCAGCTTCTCCAAGCCTTCCGAGAGGAACGCCAAACCAACACTGCAGCCCTCCAGATGATTGCTCAAGCTGTCAATCGCCAACCGGCGGGAAACGGCAATGGACGTTCCACGTTGGTGGAGTTCAAGAAGCATGCACCACCCACCTTCATCGAGACTGCTGAACCCCTGGATGCAGACGACTGGGTCCACACCATTGAGGATCTGCTGGAACTAGTCGGATGCACTGAGGATCGTGAGAAGGTGGCATATGTTGCTCACTGTCTCGGGGGAACTGCCAGAGCTTGGTGGGATGGATTGAAGGCCATGCATGCTGAGCAAAACATCACTTGGAATGACTTCAAGGCAGAATTCCGCAAGGCCCACATTCCTTCCGGAATCATGGCCATCAAGAAGCGTGAATTCCGAGCCCTGAAGCAAGGAAGTAGCACTGTCAAGGAGTACATGCAGAAGTTCAGTGTTCTCTCAAGGTATGCTCCTGAGGATGTCAGCACTGATGCTGCCAAAAGGGAGCGCTTCATGCAAGACCTTAGCCAGACTCTGCAGTACTCGCTTGTTGTGTGTGACTGCCCAACCTTTCCTGATCTGGTGAACAAGGCACTCATGCTTGAGGACAAGCGACGTGCTTTGGACGATACTCGTAAGCGCAAGATGATCAGCAAGGGTAGCTCCAGCAACCAGAGGCCTCGCCCGTGGCAGCCAGCCCCGGTCAAGCCAACCTATCAGCAGCCAAGAGCCCCTGCACCTCGCACCAACTATCAGCCTCAGCCATATGCCAACCCCAGGCCAACTTACAACAACCCCAATAACAATGCCAGCAAGAGAAGCAACCCCAATCAAGTCACTTGCTTCGGATGTGGTCAGCCAGGACACTACTCCAAGAATTGCCCTAACAAGAAGCCCGACGCCTCGCACCCTAATGCGCAGAACCCAGGGCAAGGCCGTGGAATGCCACCAAGGAACCAAGCTCCCCGCAACCCGCCCAACAACGGCAAGGGTCGTGTGAATCATGTCACTGCAGAAGAAGCCCAGGAAGACCCGGATGTCATGTTGGGTACGTTCCTTGTTAACTCAGCACCTGCAACTGTCTTGTTTGATTCTGGAGCCACGCATTCATTTGTCACCCAAGAGTTTGCATTAAAAAGTGGCATGACCCGTACACCCCTGAATAACCCTATGGTGGTGCAAACCCCCGGAGCAGAGATGAGAGCCAAGATAGGATGTAAAAGAGTCAGAATTGTCATTAATGGGGTAGACATCCTAGCAGACCTTATCGTCTTAAGATCACAAGGCTTGGATGTGATCTTAGGAATGAATTGGCTCATCAAGCACCAAGGCTTGTTAGATTGCGCCAACCGGACCGTCACTGTCACCAATGACCGAGGAGTCGAAGTTAAATTTGCCTCCAACCCCTCCTCTGCTCAATCCAACCAAGTTAACTGTCTGACTAAAGTCGGATTGGAGCAAGTGTCGGTGGTATGCGAATACCCCGATGTCTTTCCTGATGAGCTACCGGGAATGCCTCTAGACCGAGACATTGAGTTCATCATCGAGCTCATGCCCGGAGCAGGACCCATCTATAAGAAGCCCTATAGAATGGGATCGGAAGAGTTAGCAGAGTTGAAGAAGCAACTGGAAGAGCAGTTGAGGAAGGGATTTATCCGCCCTAGTGCCTCCCCTTGGGGATCACCTGTTCTGTTTGTGGCAAAGAAGGACGGTACCATCCGCTTGTGCATTGACTACCGCTCCCTCAATGAAGTTACAATCAAGAACAAGTATCCACTTCCCAAGATTGAAGATCTGTTTGATCAACTCAATGGGGCCAAGGTGTTCTCCAAGATCGACCTCAGATCTGGGTACTACCAGCTGAAAATCAGACCCCAAGATATTCCGAAGACGGCATTTGTAACCAGATATGGCCTGTATGAGTGCACGGTCATGTCCTTTGGATTGACCAATGCCCCAGCTTACTTCATGTATCTCATGAATAAGGTCTTCATGGAATATTTGGACAAGTTTGTCGTTGTCTTCATTGATGACATTCTTGTCTTCTCAAATACGGAAGAAGAGCACGAGCAACACTTGAGGATGGTCCTAGATAAGCTTCGAGAGCACCAACTGTATGCCAAGTTCAGCAAGTGCGAATTTTGGCTGCGTGAAGTTGGATTCTTGGGTCATGTTTTGACCGAAGAAGGATTGTCGGTCGATCCCGCTAAGATTGAAGCCGTGACTGAATGGCAATCCCCAAGCAATGTGAAGTCAGAAGCTTCCTCAGACGTGCAGGATATTACCGCAAGTTCGTTGAAGGATTCTCAAGCATTGCACGACCCATGACTCAGCTCTTGAAGAAGGACAAGAAGTTTGAATGGACGCCGAAGTGCGAAGAAAGCTTCCAGGAGCTGAAGAAGAGATTGACCACCGCCCCAGTTTTGGCCACACCAGATATACACAAGGAATTTGTGATATATTGTGATGCATCGAGAACCGGACTGGGAGGTGTTCTGATGCAAGAGGGCAGAGTCGTAGCTTACCTTTCGAGGCAACTACGGCCTCATGAAGAGAACTATGCTACTCATGTCCTCGAGTTGGCAGCTGTAGTTCATGCCCTGAAGACATGGCAACATTACCTCCTAGGGAAGCGGTGTGAGATATACACGGATCACAAAAGTCTAAAGTATATTTTCACTCAGAAGGAATTGAACATGAGGCAAAGAAGATGGCTAGAGTTGATCAAGGATTATGACCTTAGTGTTCAATACCACCCTGGAAAGGCTAATGTGGTAGCAGATGCATTAAGCACAAAGGCTTGTTCCTTGAATGCTATGCTTAAGGACAGGCTACCCGCCTTGTATGAAGAACTTGAAAGCTTCCGGTGGAACTGGTTGCACCAGGATTCTTGGCCAACCTCGAAGTTAGGCCTACCTTGATAGATGATGTTAAGGAAGCTCAGAAGGGACACGAAAGTATTGAAGGCATCAAGAGGAAGATCAAGGCAGGCAAGGCCCCAGGATTCTCAGAGGATGAGCAAGGAATTGTGTGGTTTGGGAATCGCATTTGCGTACCCAACAAGATTGAGCTCAAGAATTTGATATTGCAAGAAGCTCATGACACCCCGTATTCCATCCACCCCGGAGGAACCAAGATGTATCAAGACCTAAAGGAAACATTCTGGTGGCATGGCATGAAGAGAGAGATAGCCACTTTCGTCGCTAAGTGTGACATATGCCAAAGGGTCAAAGCTGAACATCAGCGACCCGCTGGATTGTTGTAGCCTCTCCAGGTGCCTGAATGGAAATGGGATAAAGTTGGAATGGACTTCATCACTGGATTACCCAGGTCAAATAAGGGACATGACTCCATCTGGGTTGTAGTCGACCATTTGACCAAAGTAGCCCATTTCATTCCTATCAAAACGACTTACAAGGGAAACCAGCTAGCCAGCCTCTACATCAATAGAATCGTAAGCCTTCATGGTGTTCCCAAGGAGATTGTGTCAGACCGAGGAACCCAGTTTACCTCAAGATTCTGGAAGAAGTTCCAAGAGGCCATGGGGACCAAGTTGTCCTTTAGCACTGCTTTCCACCCACTGACTGGAGGTCAGACAGAACGAGTAAATCAGATACTCGAAGACATGCTCCGAGCCTGTGTCTTAGCATATGGAGCTAGGTGGGAAGATTGCCTCCCTTTCGCCGAGTTCTCCTACAACAACAGTTATCAGTCAAGCCTCCAGATGGCACCATTTGAGGTGTTGTACGGACGCAAGTGTCGCACACCCCTCAATTGGTCAGAGACCGGAGAAGGACTAGCCTTTGGGCCCGATATCATCCATGAAGCAGAAGAGCAAGTCCAGCTTGTCAGAGAGCGTTTGAAGACTGCCAAGTCAAGGCAGAAGAGCTACGCTGACTCACGTCGGAGAGACATGACCTTCCGAGTTGGATACCATGTCTATCTCCGGGTCACACCTCTCAAGGGAACCCAGCGCTTCCATGTCAAAGGAAAACTCGCACCAAGATACATCGGCCCCTTCGAGATCACTAAGCGGTGAGGAGAAGTGGCTTACCAGTTGGAAATGCCACCTGAACTATCCGATGTGCACAAAGTATTCCACGTGTCACAAATCCGGAAGTGTCTCCAAGTTCCAGACAAACCTGATCTTTACAAGGACGTCGATCACCAAGCCATTGACCTTCAGCCTGATTTGACCTACCGCGAGAGACCCATCTGCATTTTGGATGAGGCTGAATGACGCACTCGAAGCCGCACCATCAAGTACTTCAAGGTCCAGTGGAGCAATCACACTGAAGCAGAAGCAACCTGGGAACGTGAAGACTACCTTAGATCTGGGTTTCCGTATCTCTTTAAAGCCTAGTTCAGGAATCTCGGGGACGAGATTCTTGTAAGGGGGGTAGGTCTGTCACACCCTACATTTTGTAACATTTCATTTGCATTAATAAAGCATTAAAATTTAGATCAACAAAAACTTCTGCATTATTTGGCTTTTATTTTGGAGTTGGATTTCTCTATGTGGTTTTTCAAGTGCTCTTTAAAGTCAACTACCCCACCTTCTGTACTTCATCTCCTTGCCCCAAACTTCTGCCCAATGATCATGCCATGTGTATAGTGCAATATAGTATTTTCCTACAAAAATAATTTGGCCAAATAGTAATTTCAAAAATTAGTTTCCCAAAAACCCCTGAATTGAGGTTTGCACTACAAGTATTTGATTTGGGGTGTGAAAAATATTTCAAAAAGTATATTTGAAACCTATTAGATAAAGGATTCCCATAAACCACAAAGATATAATTTTAAAAGTTACTTTCCCATTTTATTTAAAAGCTTTTTCTTAAGGCCAGAAATGGTCTTTAATAGGGAAAATTATTTTATTGTTTTAAAAATATTTGAGAAAAATCAGGGAAAGTCAGTGGACATATATTTTCCATATATATGAGTTTCAACACATGGTCATGATCAAAATATTGGACAAAACCTCCCAAAACCATTTCTGCCCATCTCAAGGATTTGAAATATTTCTACAGGAAATATTTTAATAAAAATCCAAGGAAAATCCAGCAAGTCACAAATGCATATTGTTATCACCATGCAAAGCCTCATGTCAATTAAGGTCATTGTGGTTCACCAAAATGCCCCAAAACCCTCTCTGACCAGAAACAAATTTGAACAAGTTTGTAATACCAACTTTCTCTCGTTGATCCCAACTTTTGTGAGCGTGTTCACATGACCAAATGAGGCCACTACACCAAGTGGTGCATCAAGGGGAAGTGATTTTCTCAACTAGATCTACACAAGTTCATTTCTGCTAATTTCTAGGGTTTACAAAAGTTGCATTGGCAACTTTTCCCAAATAAGCTCCAAATTGGTGGAAGACCCTAATTATATGTGTCATTTCACCCTGTGGAGTCTCATGGCAATTGGAAATCTTTTTCTTACCCAAACCATTATCAAACACCTTCTGCCACTTTTCAAAAATCACCATTTTGACCACTAACACTATTCTCCTTGAGCTCAACTTTTTACCACAGCTCCTCCTAGTCTTCTCCTACCTCCGGTAACTCTTCCTTGGCCTCAGATCAATGATTAAAGGTTAAAATACCCCCATTTACCTCCCTGGACAGCCCCTCTCTCCCTCTTCTTCTACCTCTCTCCTCTCCTACTGACTCCCCAGGGCATCCAAGGCCACAACCCACTTCTGTAGTTCCCCTAGAGCTACTAGACACCTTTGGACGCGCCCACGTTGCATAAAAATACCTATGCCAGCCATTTGCACGCTCTGGAGCGCGCTACAGTGCGCTCCCGCACTGTAGCCGCCCCCTTCCAACCGCCTCCGGCCACCTCGGGACTCCCCAGCACGCCCGACGATGCGCTTCGGCGTCCGCGGCACGCTAAACCCTGCCCCCCCTCTTCCTTCTCCGTCCTCTCGCCCCAGCTCACACGCACGCTGGCCGCCCGAGCGCGGCAATGGCATGGCTCACACGCGTGGCCTCTCTGACCCCTCCCCGCTCTCTTCCTTTGCTCCCCTCAGCGTACTCTACACCCAGCAACACCCCAGACATGGCGCCAGCTCCTCCCGAGCCCTGTGGCAATGAGCAGGAGCTCGCCGGCGCACGGGTCCACGGCACCCTGCCGTTCGCCTATTTAAGGGCCTCCCCGAGCCCTCCTCTCCTCACCACTCGCTCTCTCACTCCCCTAATCATCCCCCTGCACCCCAGTTCGTCTCCAGGAGCACCCGAGCTCGAGATCGGGCTCGAGCCCCGCCGCTTCGGCTCGCCGGAGTTTGCGAGGTACATGACTTCCCCGCTCCTCCTCTGCCCTGATCTGCAACCGCCTCCTCCCACTTATCATTTCCCCTCTCTCCCCCGCCTCGATTGCAACCGAAGTCGACCAGAACGACCACCACCCGAAGCTCCTCCGCCGCAAGACCTCGTCGCCGGTGAACCAGGCCACCCCGGCGACCGCAACCACCTCCACCTGAACGGCGACTCTGCACTGAGTCCAATGGTGCCATCATCTCACCCCGTCGTGCCCTGCTTCGCCGCCGGTGAGCACGCCGGCCCTCTGGTCGCGAGGTCAGAGATGACAGTAGGGCCCCGCCTGTCATCCTCACCTCTCTCTCACCCCCTCTCTCTCCCACTGGCAGCTAGCCCCTGCCCGTCAGGTTCAAACCTGGCGCACGCGCACGCCGGCTGGGCTGGGCCGCGTCCCTGGCTGGGCCGCTGCCCTGCGGCTGTTCTGGCCCAGCAGGCATAGAGCCCTTTTTCCTTTTCTTTTTTTGTCACGTTTCCAAAAATTCCACAGAATTAAATATTAATCCAAATGCAACAATTCCAGTCCCTAAAATCTTATAAAAATCCCACCTGTTTAATGGTATAATTTTCACTCATGTCCAAACAACTTTTATGTACTGTCCATATTCAAATTCACATTTGAATATATTTAGACCCCTCTAAAAATCCATTTCTTCTCTTCTGCCACTCCAAATCCAAAACTAGTAATTTTTCCCTTCTTAGTTTTCAGCCTAATATTTAACAAAAATAAGTTGACATTTTTCTGAGCACCTTGGTTTTTCTGTTTTATTATTACCTTATTTTTCTCGTTATTATTTGCGATGATAGATTGCGTTTCCCACGAAGGAGTTGGACCAGGAGACTTTGAAGACCCAGAAGACTTTGTTGAGCCAGGCAAGCAGCCCTTTGACCATGTCTGTGAAACCATTTTTATGCATGACATATAGCACCATATTTTTGTTGCAACGGAATCATGATGAGGTGGAACCACTTTGATGGTTTGCCTCCGTTACTTCCTCGTTGATACTTGCATTGTGCATGAACCTACCTCCTTATGAGGGTTATGCCGGTGGGAGTAGATAGGATGCTAAAGTAGTGCTACGCAAAAAGGGACGGGAATATGCATGGTGATGGAGACATAGTATTTTCAAAAGACTTTTCGAAAACCCCATCGGGTGACACTTATGCCCGGGGGAGATGATGAGTTGGGTAGCCACTTGATGACGAAGTGGTGTTCCGAGGCAAGTGTGTGTTGTTTTCAAAATGGATTGGTTTAAGTTGCGACCGTTATTCCAACCTTACATGGCAACCACTCTACCCTTATAAGGGAAACGGCATTATTGAATACCTAGGCCGATACTAGCTTGGAGCCCGCATTACTAGTGACGGGGTAGAGTTGGTGCTCTCTCTCGGGATGGGGTCGTGCCAGGTAGGGCGGCCAAGAACATTTTTATGGGGCACCGGACACACCGTTGGTACCCCGTGCTAGTGGTATGTGATGAATATGGGAGCAAGGCTCCACAATTTTAAGTTGTGAAAGGTTGGGCACGGGGGTTACTACCAATCGAGTGGACTCCATGTTGGTGTCGTCTAGGGAAAGATAGTGATCGGGTGCTTACCCCGGGTACTTGAGGTACCGCGGGTCGTGGATGACACGGAAGTTCCCCGGATCTTGTGGGTAAAGTATGCAACCTCTGCAGAGTGTAAAACTATTCAAATAGCCGTGTCCATGGTCAAGGACAGCTGGGTAGCCGCTCTTGGGCTACGTCCACTTGTTTACAAACCAGTGTGTGTGGGAAGTACTTCTTGGGTCAAGTCAAAGGACTTGACATGAATGAGTTGGGTTGGAGCCCACTCCCTTTATGTTGATATATGTAACCAACCCCTATGGTTACTTGAATTCATGCGATGCATGGTTTACCAGTTATTGAACATGTCATAACACAACAAAAATTATCTTTCTGCAAAAATTTACCTATGTCATGCATTGTTGTATCTTGAGCCAAAACATGGGTTGCTGGGGGGTACATTCAAAGTACTCATTGGCTTGCCACTAGTTATTTAATTGGCCAGGCATGGAAGAACCGGAGTTCGAAGAAGAGTTCTTTGGAGACGAACATGCGAACTAGGACGTTTCCCAGTCAGAATGCCTGTAGGTTTAAGGCAGATGGCATGGGTTCTACTTATCGACGAAGATTTCCGCTGCTTAAGTTTATTTGATATTCAGCCCTTGTGGCTTTATCTATGTAAGACTTGACCATAATGGTCATAATTTGTGTAAGACGGTATGTATGGATGTAAGACTCTTGTTATTCAGCTTCTGTGTGTTCAGTGAGCATCTATCTCTGGGATCACTGTACACGTGCATTCGGTGATCACGACTTATGAGTCGGGGTCCCCACAGAGCTGGTATCAGAGCCATCCTGACTGTAGGAAGCCTTAGTTAGCATGGACGTTAGTTAGCTTGAGACCATCTAAACTTCTCTTCTTTTCTAAAGCTTACCCCACCCAAGATATATTTCCCTTATTGACCTCTCCCATTCAACCTTTGTAGATGGCTGCCGTACCTGAAGACTTCCTGACCATCGGATTTCCCTTGCTTCTCGAGGATAGCCTCAAGAAGTGCCAGTTTCACGGAGCCCCCATTTTCACCTACCATGAGCATTGGATCAATGACACCGAGACGGAGTATCATGTGGAAGTGATCGTGAAGGCTAATGACTCTCCAACAAGCTGGTTCTTCGAGGGACCCCAGATGGCAACACTAGTTCTTGCCGTCGAGACGACAACCCTCAAGGCACTCACCCGCCTCCGAGACCTTCTTCCAGAGATGGCAAACGAGTTGGCAACCTGCTTCTTGCCTTATCGGAAGGAAGGTGAGGATGAGAGCAGTGCGCCAGCTCCACCATTAGAAGAAGGACTTCCACTCCGATTCCAGACCTACTTCAGCCTTTGTGCAGATAGTTTGGCACAACACTTGGCCTCGGAATCAATGGAGCTCCGAAAGGAACTTCATGAGACCAAGGCACTTCTTTGCCAAGCACAAGGGAAGACGGATAGGATCAAGAAGGAAGGTGCTCCCCCTGGTCAGCCCGTGATCGCATACCGAGGCGGAAGACCCCCAAAGGATGGGGAACCACCACATCAGCATCGTATGAGCGCAAGGGATTACCGCAAGCTCTTCACACCACCGGCAAAGCAACGCTCTGTTGAGCTCCTCCACTCCCCCACCCCTTCGAGCAATGAAGGAAGTCAGGCCACCGATGACGAGGAGGAAGACCCAGAAGAGCCAGACTACGCGACCGAGCATTCCACCACTTAGGCATCATTCACAACCCGGATATGCCCGTTAGTAACCCCTATGGTAGGATAGCTCGTGTACCCCTATGCGAAGTCGAGTCCTTGTAATGGTTCATATGAAGCCATGTAGTGTTGTGTTTGCTTTTGATGTGTTTGATGGACGTCGTGCTTTCCTACGGGAACTTGTAAGCGACTACATCACCCACTTGGATTTTAATGAATGTGTTTGGCCTTTTGGCCCTTGCATGAAAACAATTAGTGTCATACCAACCCCCTTACTAGGCATCCCATCTATATTGCTTTCCCCATCTTTCCCAATCATGAGACCTTGACCGCTCCAACAGGATGCCTATTGTAACTCGTACTGGTACCTCTACCCAGCAGCAAGAAGCCGGAGGTTCAGCCGGAGCAGAAGCTAGTCAGGACCAAACCCAAGGAAAAGCTCCACCACCGCAACCACCTCCAAACATGGACATGGCTCAGCTTCTCCAAGCCTTCCGAGAGGAACGCCAAGCCAACACTGCAGCCCTCCAGATGATTTCTCAAGCTGTCAATCGCCAACCGGCGGGAAACGGCAATGGACGTTCCGCGTTGGTGGAGTTCAAGAAGCATGCACCACCCACCTTCATCGAGACTGCTGAACCCTCGGATGCAGACGACTGGGTCCGCACCATTGAGGAACTGCTAGAACTAGTCGGATGCACTAAGGACCGTGAGAAGGTGGCATATGCTGCTCACTGTCTCGGGGGAACTGCCAGAGCTTGGTGGGATGGATTCAAGGCCATGCATGCTGAGCAAAACATCACTTGGAATGACTTCAAGGCAGAATTCCGCAAGGCCCACATTCCTTCTGGAATCATGGCCATCAAGAAGCGTGAATTCCGAGCCCTGAAGCAAGGAAGTAGCACTGTCAAGGAGTACATGCAGAAGTTCAGTGTTCTCTCAAGGTATGCTCCTGAGGATGTCAGCACTGATGCTGCCAAAAGGGAGCGCTTCATGGAAGACCTTAGCCAGACTCTGCAGTACTCGCTTGTTGTGTGTGACTACCCGACCTTTCCTGATCTGGTGAACAAGGCACTCATGCTTGAGGACAAGCGACGTGCTTTGGACGATACTCGTAAGCGCAAGATGATCAGCAAGGGTAGCTCCAGCAACCAGAGGCCTCGCCCGTGGCAGCCAGCCCCGGTCATGCCAACCTATCAGCAGCCAAGAGCCCCTGCACCTCACACCAACTATCAGCCTCAGCCGTATGCCAACCCCAGGCCAACTTACAACAACCCCAATAACAATGCCGGCAAGAGCAGCAACCCCAATCAAGTCACTTGCTTCGGATGTGGTCAGCCAGGACACTACTCCAAGAATTTCCCTAACAAGAAGCCCGACGCCTCGCGCCCTAATGCGCAGAACCCAGGGCAAGGCCGTGGAATGCCACCAAGGAACCAAGCTCCCCGCAACCCGCCCAACAACGGCAAGGGTCGTGTGAATCATGTCACCGCAGAAGAAGCCCAGGAAGACCCGGATGTCGTGCTGGGTACGTTCCTTGTTAACTCAGCACCTACAACTGTCTTGTTTGATTCTGGAGCCACGCATTCATTTGTCACCCAAGAGTTTGCATTAAAAAGTGGCATGACCCCTACACCCCTGAATAACCCTATGGTGGTGCAAACCCCCGGAGCAGAGATGAGAGCCAAGATAGGATGTAAAGGAGTCAGAATTGTCATTAATGGGGTAGACATCCTAGCAGACCTTATCGTCTTAAGATCACAAGGCTTGGATGTGATCTTAGGAATGAATTGGCTCATCAAGCACCAAGGCTTGTTAGATTGCGCCAAATGGACCGTCACTGTAACCAATGACCGAGGAGTCGAAGTTAAATTTGCCTCCAACCCCTCCTCTGCTCAAGCCAACCAAGTCAACTGTCTGACTGAAGTCGGATTGGAGCAAGTGCCGGTGGTATGCGAATACCCCGATGTCTTTCCTGATGAGCTACCGGGAATGCCTCCAAACCAAGACATTGAGTTCATCATCGAGCTTATGCCCGGAGCAGGACCCATCTATAAGAAGCCCTATAGAATTGGATCGGAAGAGTTAGCAGAGTTGAAGAAGCAACTGGAAGAGCAGTTGAGGAAGGGATTTATCCGCCCTAGTGCCTCCCCTTGGGGATCACCTATTCTGTTTGTGGCAAAGAAGGACGGTACCATCCGCTTGTGCATTGACTACCGCTCCCTCAATGAAGTTACAATCAAGAACAAGTATCCACTTCCCAAGATTGAAGATCTGTTTGATCAACTCAATGGGGCCAAGGTGTTCTCCAAGATCGACCTCAGATCTGGGTACTACCAGCTGAAAATTAGACCCCAAGATATTCCGAAGACGGCATTTGTAACCAGATATGGCCTGTATGAGTGCACGGTCATGTCCTTTGGATTGACCAATGCCCCAGCTTACTTCATGTATCTCATGAATAAGGTCTTCATGGAATATTTGGACAAGTTTGTCGTTGTCTTCATTGATGACATTCTTGTCTTCTCAAAGACAAAAGAAGAGCACGAGCAACACTTGAGGATGGTCCTAGACAAGCTTCGAGAGCACCAACTGTATGCCAAGTTCAGCAAGCGCGAATTTTGGCTGCGTGAAGTTGGATTCTTGGGTCATGTTTTGACCGAAGAAGGATTGTCGGTCGATCCCGCTAATATTGAAGCCGTGACTGAATGGCAATCCACAAGCAATGTGAAGGAAGTCAGAAGCTTCCTCAGACTTGCAGGATATTACCGCAAGTTCGTTGAAGGATTCTCAAGCATTGCACGACCCATGACTCAGCTCTTGAAGAAGGACAAGAAGTTTGAATGGACGCCAAAGTGCGAAGAAAGCTTCCAGGAGCTGAAGAAGAGATTGACCACCGCCCCAGTTTTGGCCACACCAGATATACACAAGGAATTTGTGATATATTGTGATGCGTCGAGAACCGGACTGGGAGGTGTTCTGATGCAAGAGGGCAGAGTCGTAGCTTACCTTTCAAGGCAACTACGGCCTCGTGAAGAGAACTATGCTACTCATGACCTCGAGTTGGCAGCTGTAGTTCATGCCCTGAAGACATGGCGACATTACCTCCTAGGGAAGCGGTGTGAGATATACACGGATCACAAAAGTCTAAAGTATATTTTCACTCAGAAGGAATTGAACATGAGGGAAAGAAGATGGCTAGAATTGATCAAGGATTATGACCTTAGTGTTCAATACCACCCTGGAAAGGCTAATGTGGTAGCAGATGCATTAAGCAGAAAGGCTTGTTCCTTGAATGCTATGCTTAAGGACAGGCTACCCGCCTTGTATGAAGAACTTGAAAGCTTCAGGTTGGAACTGGTTGCACCAGGATTCTTGGCCAACCTCAAAATTAGGCCTACCTTGATAGATGATGTTAAGGACGCTTAGAAGGGACACGAAAGTATTGAAGGCATCAAGAGGAAGATCAAGGCAGGCAAGGCCCCAGGATTCTCAGAGGATGAGCAAGGAATTGTGTGGTTTGGGAATCGCATTTGGGTACCCAACAAGATTGAGCTCAAGAATTTGATCTTGCAAGAAGCTCATGACACCCCGTATTCCATCCACCCCGGAGGAACCAAGATGTATCAAGACCTAAAGGAAAGATTCTGGTGGCATGGCATGAAGAGAGAGATAGCCACTTTCGTCGCTAAGTGTGACATATGCCAAAGGGTCAAAGCTGAACATCAGCGACCCGCTGGATTGTTGTAGCCTCTCCAGGTGCCTGAATGGAAATGGGATAAATTCGGAATGGACTTCATCACTGGATTACCCAGATCAAATAAGGGACATGACTCCATCTGGGTCGTAGTCGACCATTTGACCAAAGTAGCCCATTTCATTCCTGTCAAAACGACTTACAAGGGAAACCAGCTAGCCAGCCTCTACATCAACAGAATCGTAAGCCTTCATGGTGTTCCCAAGGAGATTGTGTCAGACCGAGGAACCCAATTTACCTCAAGATTCTGGAAGAAGTTCCAAGAGGCCATGGGGACCAAGTTGTCCTTCAACACTGCTTTCCACCCACAGACCGGAGGTCAGACAGAATGAGTAAATCAGATACTCGAAGACATGCTCCGAGCCTGTGTCTTAGCATATGGAGCTAGGTGGGAAGATTGCCTCCCTTTCGCCGAGTTCTCCTACAACAACAATTATCAGTCAAGCCTCCAGATGGCACCATTTGAGGTGTTGTACGGACGCAAGTGTCGCACACCCCTCAATTGGTCACAGACCGGAGAAGGACTAGCCTTTGGGCCCGATATCCTCCGTGAAGCAGAAGAGCAAGTCCAGCTTGTCAGAGAGCGTTTGGAGACTGCCAAGTCAAGGCAGAAGAGCTACGCTGACTCACGTCGGAGAGACATGACCTTCCGAGTTGGAGATCATGTCTATCTCCGGGTCACACCTCTCAAGGGAACCCATCGCTTCCATGTCAAAGGAAAACTTGCACCAAGATACATCGGCCCCTTCGAGATCACTGAACGGTGAGGAGAAGTGGCTTACCAGTTGGAACTGCCACCTGAACTATCCGATGTGCACAACGTATTCCACGTGTCACAACTCCGGAAGTGTCTCCAAGTTCCAGACAAACCTGATCTTTACAAGGACATCGATCACCAAGCCATTGACCTTCAGCCCGATTTGACCTACCGCGAGAGACCCATCTGCATTTTGGACGAGGCTGAACGACACACTCGAAGCCGCACCATCAAGTACTTCAAAGTCCAGTGGAGCAACCACACAGAAGCAGAAGCAACCTGGGAACGTGAAGACTACCTTAGATCTGAGTTTCCGTATCTCTTTAAAGCCTAGTTTAGGAATCTCGGGGACGAGATTCTTGTAAGGGGGGTAGGTCTGTCACACCCTGCATTTTGTAACATTTAATTTGCATTAATAAAGCATTAAAATTTAGATCAACAAAAACTTCTGCATTATTTGGCTTTTATTTTGGAGTTGGATTTCTCTGTGTGGTTTTTCAACTGCTCTTTAAAGTCAACTACTCCACTTTCTGTACTTCATCTCCTTGCCCCACACTTCTGCCCAATTATCATGCCATGTGTATAGTGCAATATAGTATTTACCTAGAAAAATAATTTGGCCAAATAGTATTTTCAAAAATTAGTTTTCCAAAAACCCCTGAATTGTGGTTTGCACTACAAGTACTTGATTTGGGGTATGAAAAATATTTCAAAAAGTATATTTGAAACCTATTAGATAAAGGATTCCCATAAACCACAAAGATATAATTTTAAAAGTTACTTTCCCATTTTATTTAAAAGCTTTTTCTTAAGGCCAGAAATGGTCTTTAATAGGGAAAATTATTTTATTGTTTTAAAAATATTTGAGAAAAATCAGGGAAACTCAGTGGACATATATTTTCCATATATATGAGTTTCAACACATGGTCATGATCAAAATATTGGACAAAACCTCCCAAAACCATTTCTGCCCATTTCAAGGATTTGAAATATTTCTACAGGAAATATTTTCATAAAAATCCAAGGAAAATCCAGGAAGTCACAAATGCATATTGTTATCACCATGCAAAGCCTCATGTCAATTAAGGTCATTTTGGTTCACCAAAATGCCCCAAAACCCTCTCTGCCCAGAATCAAATTTGAATAAGTTTGTACTACCAACTTTCTCTCCTTGATCCCAACTTTTGTGAGCATGTTCACATGACCAAATGAGGCCACTACACCAAGTGGTGCATCAAGGGGAAGTGATTTGCTCAACTAGATCTACACAAGTTCATTTCTGCTAATTTCTAGGGTTTACAAAAGTTGCATTGGCAACTTTTCCCAAATAAGCTACAAATTGGTGGAAGACCCTAATTATATGTGTCATTTCACCCTGTGGAGTCTCGTGGCAATTGGAAATATTTTTCTTACCCAAGCCATTATCAAACACCTTCTGCCACTTTTCAAAAATCACCATTTTGACCACTAACACTATTCTCCTTGAGCTCAACTTTTTACCACAGCTCCTCCTAGTCCTCTCCTACCTCCAGTAACTCTTCCCTGGCCTCAGCTCAATGATTGAAGGGTAAAATACCCCCATTTACCTCCCTGGACAGCCCCTCTCTCCCTCTTCTTCTACCTCTCTCCTCTCCTACTGACTCCCCAGGGCATCCAAGGCCACAACCCACTTCTTTACTTCCCCCTAGAGCTACCAGACACCTTTGGACACGCCCACGTTGCATAAAAAATGGCTATGCTAGCCATTTGCACGCTCCGGAGCGCGCTACAGTGCGCTCCCGCACTGTAGCCGCCCCCTTCCAACCGCCTTCGGCCACCTCGGGCCTCCCCAGCACGCCCGACGATGCGCCTCGGCGTCCACGACATGCTAAACCCTGGTCCCCCTCTGACTTCTCCCTCCTCTCGCCCCAGCTCGCACGCGCGCTGGCCGCCCAAGCGCGCCAATGGCACGGCTCACACGCGCGGCGTCTCTGACCCCTCCCCGCTCTCTCCCTTAGCTCCTCTCAGCGTAGTCCACACCCAGCAACACCCCAGACACGGCGCCAGCTCCTCCCGAGCCCTGTGGCAACGAGCAGGAGCTCGCCGGCGCACGGGTCCACGGCACCCTGCCGTTCGCCTATTTAAGGGCCTCCCCGAGCCCTCCTCTCCTCACCACTCGCTCTCTCACTCCCCTAATCATCCCCTGCACCCCATTCCGTCTCCAGGAGCACCCGAGCTCGAGATCGGGCTCGAGCTCCGCTGCTTCGGCTCGCCGGAGTTTGCGAGGTACAGGCCTTCCCCACTCCTCCTCTGCCCCGATCTGAAACCGCCTCCTCCCACTGATCATTTCCCCTCTCTCCCCCGCCTCGTTTGCAGCTGGAGTCGACCGGAATGACCACCACCTGAAGCTCCTCCGCCGCAAGACCTCGTTGCCGGCGAACCAGGCCACCCTGGCGACCGCAACCACCTCCACCTGAACAGTGACTCTGCACTGAGTCCAACGGTGCCATCATCTCACCCCGCCGTGCCCTGCTTCGCCGACGGTGAGCACGTCGGCCCTCTGGTCGCAAGGTCAGAGATGACAAGCGGGCCCCGCCTGTCATCCTCACCT
The DNA here is from genome assembly GCF_002162155.2 of Triticum dicoccoides. Classification (NCBI taxonomy): domain Eukaryota; kingdom Viridiplantae; phylum Streptophyta; class Magnoliopsida; order Poales; family Poaceae; genus Triticum; species Triticum dicoccoides. Next base: position 143,813,329 of record NC_041392.1, read on the forward strand.
CTCTCTCGCCCCCTCTCTCCCACTGGCAGTTGGGCCCTGCCCATCAGGTTCAAACCTGGCGCGCGCGCGCGCCGACTCGGTTGGGCCGCTGCCCTGCGGCTGTTCTGGCCCAGCAGGCACAGAGCCCTTTTTCCTTTTCTTTTTCTGTCACTTTTCCAAAAATTCCACATGATTAAATATTAATCCAAATGCAACAATTCCAATTCCTAAAATCTTACAAAAACCCCACCTGTTTAATGGTATAATTTTCACTCATGTCCAAGCAACTTTTATGTACTGTCCATATTCAAATTCAAATTTGAATATATTTAGACCCCTCTAAAAATCCATTTCTTCTCTTCTGCCACTCCAAATCCAAAACTAGTAATTTTCCCCTTCTTAGTTTTCATCCTAATATTTAACAAAAATAAGTTGACATTTTTCTGAGCATCTTGGTTTTTCTGTTTTATTATTACCTTATTTTTCTCGTTATTATTTGCGATGATAGATTGCGCTGCCGACGAAGGAGTTGGACCAGAAGACTTTGAAGACCCAGAAGACTTTGTTGAGCCAGGCAAGCAGCCCTTTGACCATGTCTATGAAACCCTTTTTATGCATGACATATAGCACCATATTGTTGTTGCAACGGAATCATGATGAGGTGGAACCACTTTGATGGTTTGCCTTTGTTACTTCCTCGTTGATACTTACATTGTGCATGACCCTACCTCCTTATGAGGGTTATGCCGGTGGGAGTAGATAGGATGCTAAAGTAGTGCTACGCAAAAAGGGACGGGAATATGCATGGTGATGGAGACATAGTATTTTCAAAAGACTTTTCGAAAAACCCATCGGGTGACACTTATGCCCGGGGGAGATGATGAGTTGGGTAGCCACTTGATGACGAAGTGGTGTACCAAGGCAAGTGTGTGTTGTTTTCAAAACAGATTGGTTTAAGTTGCGACCGTTATTCCAGCCTTACATGCGCAACCACTCTACCCTTATATGGGAAAGGGCATTATTGAATACCTAGGCCGATACTAGCTTGGAGCCCGCATTACTAGTGACGGGGGAGAGTTGGTGCTCTCTCTCGGGACGGGGTCGTGCCAGGTAGGGCGGCCAAGAACATTTTTATGGGGCACCGGACACACCGTTGGTACCCCATGCCAGTGGTATGTGATGAATATGGGAGCGTGGCTCCACAATTTTAAGTTGTGAAAGGTTGGGCACGGGGGTTACTACCAATCGAGTGGACTCCATGTTAGTGTCGTCTAGGGAAAGATAGTGATCGGGTGCTTACCCCGGCTACTTGAGGTACCGCGGGTCTGGGATGACACGGAAGTTCCCCGGATCTTGTGGGTAAAGTGTGCAACCTCTGCAGAGTGTAAAACTATTCGAATAGCCGTGTCCATGGTCAAGGACAGTTGGGTAACCGCTCTTGGGCTACGTCCACTTGTTTACAAACCAGTGTGTGTGGGAAGCACTTCTTGGGTCAAGTCAAAGGACTTGACATGAATGAGTTGGGTTGGAGCCTACTCCCTTTATGTTGATATCTGTAACCGACCCCTATGGTTACTTGAATTCATGCGATGCATGGTTTACCAGTTATTGAACATGTCATAACACAACAAAAATTAGCTTTCTGCAAAAAAAATCCTATGTCATGCATTGTTGTATCTTGAGCCAAAACATGGGTTGCTTGCGAGTACATTCAAAGTACTCATTGGCTTGCCACTGGTTATTTAATTCGCCAGGCATGGAAGAACCGGAGTTCGAAGAAGAGTTCTTTGGAGACGAACATGCGAACTAGGACGTTTCCTAGTTAGAATGCCTGTAGGGTTAAGGCAGATGGCATGGGTTCTACTTATTGACAAAGATTTCCGCTGCTTAAGTTTATTTGATATTCAGCCCTTGTGGCTTTATCTATGTAAGACTTGACCATAATGGTCATAATTTGTGTAAGACGGTATGTATGGATGTAAGACTGTTGTTATTCAGCTTCTGTATGTTCAGTGAGCATTGATCTCTGGGATCACTGTACACGTGCATTCGGTGATCACAACTTATGAGTCGGGGTCCCCACAGAATCACTCAGAACCTTTCCGATGTCCAAATATAGCCTTCCAATGTATCGATATTTACCTCTCAACCATTTCAAGACTCCTCATTATGTTCGTGATCTTATCCGGGACTCCGAACAACTTCGGTCATCAAATCACATAACTCATAATACAAATCATCATCGAACGTTAAGCGTGCGGACCCTATGGGTTCGAGAACTATGTAGACAAGACCGAGACACATCTCCAGTCAATAACCAACAGCGAAACCTGGATGCTCATATTGGCTCCTACATATTCTACGAAGATCTTTATTGGTCAAACCGCATAACAATATACGTTGTTCCCTTTGTCATCGGTATGTTACTTGCCCAATATTCGATCGTCGGTATCATCATACCTAGTTCAATCTCGTTACTGGCAAGTCTCTTTACTCGTTCCATAATACATCATCCCGCAACTAACTCATTAGTCACATTGCTTGCAAGGCTTATAGCGATGAGCATTACCGAGAGGGCCCAGAGATACCTCTCTGATATACGGAGTGACAAATCCTAATCTTGATCTATGCCAACTCAACAAACACCATCGGAGACACCTGTAGAGCATCTTTATAATCACCTAGTTAAGTTGTGACGTTTGATAGCACACAAGGTGTTCCTCCGGTATTCGGGAGTTGCATAATCTCATAGTCAAACGAACATGTATAAGTCACGAAGAAAGCAATAGCAATAAACTAAACGATCATAGTGCTAAGCTAACGGATGGGTCTTGTCCATCACATCATTCTCTAATGATGTGATCTCGTTCATCAAATGACAATAAATGTCTATGGTCAGGAAACTTAACCATCTTTGATTAACGAGCTAGTCAAGTAGAGGCATACTAGGGACACTCTATTTTGTCTATGTATTCACACATGTACTAAGTTTCCGGTTAATACAATTCTAACATGAATAGTAAACATTTATCATGATATAAGGAAATATAAATATCATCTTTATTATTGCCTCTAGGGCATATTTCCTTCAGTCTCCCACTTGCACTAGAGTCAATAATCTAGTTCACATCGTCATGTGATTTAACACCAATAGTTCACATCTTTATGTGATTAGTTCACATCTCCATGCGACTAATAACACCCAAAGGGTTTACTACAGTCAATAATCTAGTTCACATTGCTATGTGATTAACACCCAAAGAGTACTAAGGTGTGATCATGTTTTGCTTATGAGAGAAGTTTAGTCAATGGGTCTGCTACTTTCAAAGCCATATGTATTTCGCAAATTTACTATGTCTACAATGCTCTACACGGAGCTACTCTAGTTAATTGCTCCCACTCTCAATATGTATCCAGATTGAGACTTAGAGTCATCCGGATCAGTGTCAAAGCTTGTATTGACGTAGGCCTTTATGAAGAACTTTTTGTCACCTCCATAACCGAGAAACATGTCCTTATTCCACTATGGATAATTTTGACCGTTGTCCAGTGATCCACTCCTGGATCACTATTGTACCATCTTGCCAAACTCATGATGAGGTACACAACAGGTCTGGTACACAGCATAACATACTTTATAGAACCTATGACTGAGGTATAGGGAATGACTTTCCATTCTCTTTCTATTTTCTGCCGTGGTCGGGTTTTGAGTCTTTACTCAACTTCACACCTTACAACTCAGGCAAGAACTCCTTCCTTGACTGATCCATTTTGAACTCCTTCAAAATCTTATCAAGGTATGTACTCATTGAAAGTCTTATCAAGTGTCTTGATCTATCTTTATAGATCTTGATGCCCACTATGTAAGCAGCTTCACCGAGGTCTTTCTTTGAAAAAATCCTTTCAAACACCCCTTTATGATGTCCAGAAAATTCTACATCATTTCCGATCAATAATATGTCATTCACATATACTTATCAGAAAGGTTGTAGTGCTCCCACTCACTTTCTTGTAAATACAGGCTTCACCACAAGTCTGTATAAAACTATATGCTTTGCTCAACTTATCAAAGCGTATATTCCAACTCCAAGATGCTTGCACCAGTCCATAGATGGATCGCTGGAGCTTGCACATTTTGTTAGCACCTTTAGGATTGACAAAACCTTCTGATTGTATCATATACAACTCTGCTTTAATAAATCCATTAAGGAATGCAGTTTTGATATCCATTTGTCAGATTTCATAAAATGTGGCAATTGCTAACATGATCCGGACAGACTTTAAGCATTGATATGAGTGAGAAAATCTCATCATAGTCAACATCTTGAATTTGTCAAAAAAAACCTTTTTGACAAGTCAAGCGTCGTAGATAGTAACACTACTATCAGCGTCCGTCTTCCTCTTGAAGATCCATTTATTCTCAATGGATTCTATCTCAGATTTCATGGCCTCAATCCATTTTGCGGAATCTGGGCTCATCATCGCTTCCTCATAGTTCGTAGGTTCGTCATGGTCAAGTAACATGACTTCTAGAACAGGATTACCGTACCACTCTAGTGCGGATCGTACTTTGGTTGACCTACGAGGTTCGGTAGTAACTTGATCTGAAGTTTCATGATCATCATTGTTAGCTTCCTCACTGATTGGTGTAGGAATCACATGAACTGATTTTTGTGATGAACCACTTTCCAATTCGGGAGAAGGTACAATTACCTCATCAAGTTCTACTTTCCTCCCACTCACTTCTTTCTACAGAAACTCCTTCTCTATAAAGGATCCACTCTTAGCAACAAAGATCTTGCCTTCGGATCTGTGATAGAAGGTGTACCCAACAGTTTCTTTTGGGTATCCTATGAAGACACACTTCTCCGATTTGTGTTTGAGCTTATCAGGCTGAAACTTTTTCACATAAGCATCGCAACCCGAAACTTTAAGAAACGATAGCTTAGGTTTCTTGCTAAACCACAGTTCATACGGTGTCGTCTCAACGGATTTTAGACGGTGCCCTATTTAACGTGAATGCAATTGTTTCTAATGCATAACCCCAAAACGATAGTGGTAAATTGGTAAGAGACATCATAGATCGCACCATATCTAATAAAGTACGGTTACGACATTCGGACACACCATTACGTTGTGGTGTTCCAGGTGGCGTGATTTTCGAAACTATTCCACATTGTTTCAAATGAAGGCCAAACTCGTAACCCAAATATTCGCCTCCGTGATCAGATCGTAGAAACTTTATTTTCTTGTTACGATGATTCTCAACTTCACTCTGAAATTCTTTGAAGTTTTCAAATGTTTCAGACTTGTGTTTCATTAAGTAGATATACCCATATCTGCTCAAATCATCTGCGAAGGTCAGAAAATAACGATACCCGCCGCGAGCCTCAACACTCATAGGACCGCATACATTGGTATGTATTATTTCCAATAAGTCAGTGGCTCGCTCCATTGTTCCGGAGAATGGAGTGTTAGTCATCTTGCCCATTAGGCATGGTTCGCAAGCATCAAGTGATTCCAAAAGCCCACCAGCATGGAGTTTCTTCATGCATTTTACACCAATATGACCTAAAGGCAGTGCCACAAATAAGTTGCACTATCATTATTAACCTTTCATCTTTTGGCTTCAATATTATGAATATGTGTATCACTACAATCGAGATTCAATAAACCATTCACCTTGGGTGTATGACCACAAAAGGTTTTATTCATGTAAATAGAACATCAATTATTCTTTGACTTAAATGAATAACCGTATTGCAATAAACATGATCCAATCATATTATGCCCAACGCAAACACCAAATAACATTTATTTTAGGTTCAACACTAATCCTAAAGGTAAAGGGAGTGTGCGATGGTGATCTTATCAACCTTGGAATTACTTCCAACACACATCGTCACCTTGCCCTCAACTAGTCTCTGTTAATTTTATAAGTCCTGTTTCAAGTTACTAATCATAGCAACTGAACCAGTATCAAATACCCAGAGGCTACTATGAATACTGGTAAAGTACACATCAATAACATGTATATCATATATACTTTTGTTCACTTTGCCGTCCTTCTTATCCGCCAAGTATTTGGGGCAGTTCCGCTTCCAGTGACCATTTCCTTTGCAGTAGGAGAACTCAGTTCCAGGCTTGGGTCTAGCTTTGGGCTTCTGGGAGTGGCAACTTGCTTATCATTCTTCTTGAAGTTCCCTTTCTTTCCCTTGCCCTTTTATTTGAAACTAGTGGTCTTGTCAACCATCAACACTTGATACTTTTCTTGATTTCTACCTTCGCCGATTTCAGCATCGCGAAGAGCTCAGGGAATCATTTTCATCATCCCTTGCATATTATAGTTCATCATGAAGTTCCAGTAACTTGGTGATAGTGACTAAAGAACTCTATCAATCATTATCTTATCTGGAAGATTAACTCTCACTTGACTCAAGCGATTGTAGTACTCAGAAATTCTGAGCACATGCTCACTGGTTGAGCTATTCTCCTCCATCTTGTAGGCAAAAATACTTGTCAGAGCTCTCATATCTCTCAACTCGGGCATGAATCTGAAATACCAATTTTAGCTCTTGGAACATTTCATATGCTCCATGGCGTTCAAAACATTTTTTGAAGTCCCGGTTCTAAGACGTAAAGCATGGTGCATTAAACTATCATGACGTGTGCATCTGCTCCTACAATAGGTCTGTCACCTAGCGGTGTGATACGTCTCCATCATATCTACTTTTCCAAACACTTTTGACCTTGTTTTGGACTATAACTTGCATGAATTGAATGGAACTAACCCGGACTGACGCTGTTTTCAGCAGAATTGCCATGGTGTTATTTTTGTGCAGAAATAAATGTTCTCGAAATGACCTGAAACTTCACGGAGAATATTTTTGGAATATATAAAAAATACTGGTGAAATAATCAAGGCTAGGGGCCCACACTCTGCCCACGAGGGTGGGGGCGCGCCTACCCTCTGAGCGCGCCCCTGCCTCGTGGGCCCCTTGGAGCTCCACCGACCTCAAGTCCAACTCTATATATTCACGTTCGGGGAGAAAAAACAAAGAGAAGGATTCATCGCGTTTTATGATACGGAGCCACCGCCAAGCCCTAATCTCTCTCGGGAGGGCTGATCTGGACTCCGTTCGGGGCTTTGGAGAGGGGAATCCGTCGCCATCGTCACCATCAACCATCCCCCATCACCAATTTCATGATGCTCACCGCCGTGCGTGAGTAATTCCATCATAGGCTTGCTGGACGGTGATGGGTTGGATGAGATTTATCATGTAATCGAGTTAGTTTTGTTAGGGTTTGATCCCTAGTATCCATTATGTTCTGAGATTGATGTCGCTATGACTTTGCTATGCTTAATGCTTGTCACTAGGGCACAAGGGCCATGATTTCAGATCTGGACCTATTATGTTTTCATGAATATATGTGAGTTCTTGATGCTATTTTGCAAGTCAATAGTCACCTATTATGTGTTATGATCTGGTAACCCCGAAGTGACACTACTAGGGAAAAGGCTAGCAGCAGCGCGGGTTCTAGGTATATCAGTAGCGCGGGGACCGGCGCTACTAATAAGGCGCTACAGCTAACCCGTAGCACTAGCGCGTGCACACCCGCGCTACTTCTATACAAGTTTAGCAGCAGCGCGCTTCGTGGAAGCTCGCTACTGCTAATAGCTCTAGCGCGCTTTGCCTGGACGCACTACTGCTACTGTAGCGTTGCTGCTAACTTTTCTCCACTTGCTACTGCTAATTTTAGTAGTTTTTTTTCTGCATATTTCTTTTGTATTTGAATAGGCTTTATACAATAATCTTTAGCATATGATACACATACAAATGTAATCATGGCATATACATACAAATAGTCTCATCAAATCATGCCATCATCATAATCATCATCCAACACAAAGTGGTCTCTCGTCATCATCTCGAAAATAGCGATACAAATCTTGATTACTTGCAACTACATCGTCATCCATCTAAACAATGATATACATGAGAAGAGCTATCACTTTGCGTGAACCTAAACTAACTGCTGGTTGTCGCTCGGAAACCAGAAACCGGTACACATGGGCCTGACATTCTGGCCACTCGTCGTATACTTCTGGCGTAGCACTTCTTCGCCATCGATGATCTATACACCTGCATCATCACATGAGTCGATGATATACAACATATATAGTTGAGCAACAGAAAGAGGCAGACTTGGAAAAAATAGAAGCAACATATCATAAGCATAAATAACAAAGTTCATCATACCCAAAATGCCCTAACTACAGTGATCTTCGCTAGTCGAGGAGGACGGTTTAATTACATCACAAATAAAGTTTCATCGTGCATAATTCAAAGTTTCGTCATACAGATAGTATGGACTAAACGGACACATTGTCATATATCGACAATCACTCCATGTCGTGCCATCCATCCAAGTCAGGGAGATAGTCCCCGAGCTTAGTGAAAGGCTTTAGGTCGAGACGCTGAGCGGCTACGCGTGTTCGGACATCTTCCCGTGACATTTGTCCTTCTTCATAGAACATCCTTGTTTTTTCGATGACCTCCTTCATGATGATTTGGGCAAGTTCGCGCTAGACGTGATAGAACTCAGCTCGAAGTCGATGATCCTCGATATCTCCTAAGTTCTTTGCCCATTGCATAATATGGGCATCGCCGGATGTAGGTGACATGCGAAGGTTCTGGTGATCCCGTCTGTGCTCCAGCATCTGGTGTAGGACATAGAATCCATCATTAAGAGAATCACTCGGTTGCTGGATGCAGCAGAAGTCGGTCTTATGGCCGAAGGCAGGCCTGCCGTCCTTTTTCTTCTTGTCCTTGACCTCTCCACCCCATGCGTCGTAGTAAAACATAGCATTGTCGAGAACAGACTTGATGTGGGTGTAATCCTTTTTGTTAATGTTCTTCGACGAGTCCAAGTAAAGAGCGTGGGAGTATCGGGGGTAGAGGATGATGAGGACAGCGCGCCCGCCGCTGCGCAAAATAAGTACACCTCAAATTAATTAGCCTCCACCGTGCAAATGAATGATTGAAATCAAAGGAAGGATATCCGCATGGATGACTTACATGGGATGATAAGGCACGAGAATCGCCTCCTTCTCCTTATTGGAGAGCATGAAGTTGACGATGTATTCCCTCGCGTATTCATAGTGCTTTGCGCGGACTCCCAAGAAGGCCTCATGCATGAAGTACGGGTCAGCAACACAGATATAAGGTATCTGCTCAACCCCGATGAGGTAGTTCATGTGCAAAGCATAAAGGTGAAAAAAATGCAAAATCCAGCTTCTTCAAGTGAAACATGTCGAAGATGTAATCGAATCGAAGGAAGAACTTCTCCGCGGGGAATGTGTCGACGTACGAAAATCCCTGCGGCACGTTAACCATGTAGAGTGGGTATCCTGGATTTTTTGAAGCAATGAGGCCTTTCTCTATCCGTAACACATCATCATGAAGTCTCCTTAAATCGCCGAATCTGGCCCGCAGCGCTGCTTCAGGTAGGATTGGTTGACCGGGGATATGCCATTTTGCCGCACCGGGGATATCTATACGGTCTTGAACCCGAGGCTGCTGAGGCGGCTGGATCACAGAAGCAGCTTTTTTGCCTTTCCTCGGTCTCTTCCTAGACTTCTTTACTACCGGAAGGTTGTCCATAATACGTTTAGACTCCGAAGGCGGCAATTCAGGCGCCGACTCATGAGGCTCAAACCTTAAGTAGGCGCTAGTATTGACATACTGTTGAGTGTCATCCTTATCCTCATCTATGGCGACGTCACCAGCGACTAATGGAGTAGGCGAGGTGTTGATGTTCATACCTAACTGCGTGCTCGTGGTGTGCTCCCGTCCGCCTCCAGACGATGCAGACTCTTTGGCTACAACAGGACCCACCCATTGTAACTATCACCAAGCCGCCGCGGGGTCTCGCCGTCATCCCCCACTAGTACCAGAGGAGCCAAATTCTCGTGGCCCAATTTGACACTGGCCACAGAAACCTTGAAGACTTCTGGGGGGATCGGCCGACTGTGGAACAATGGTTCTGGCTCCATTATCGTCACCTTCCCCACGTCCACCTTCTGGTCACCGATGGTGTACAATATGGTACACGGGGTTTCGTCGGCCTGCAAAGAAAAGTTTGCGATGTGAGACATCTGAAAGGCAATGAAAACGGGAAATTATACATTTATTGAAGGGGGCCAGTGTGACAAATACCGTGAGGGCGTCAAGCTCAGCCAAAGATGAAGCACCGCCGAGCACGTCCGGTGCCGGAGCCAGTGCCGGAGAAGGTGCGGAAGCCGGTGCGGGAGCAGGTGCAGGAGCAGGTGCAGGAGCCAGTGCGGGAGCAGGTGCAGGAGCCAGTGTTGGAGCAAGTGCAGGAGCCGGTGCGGCAGCAGGTGCAGTTGCTGGTGCAACGCTAGTCGAGTTGCTCCTGAGGAAGTCGGCAAGGGGAAAGTCCGCTGTATTTTTTTTTGGATTTTGCCTGCTCCAATTGAAAACGGTCGGAACCAAGGTAGTAGACATATCTACAAGCACCTGTTTTGCGGCAGCTACCGCTGTTGCGTCTGCCTCAGATGATTTCTTTTCAACCGCAATCTCAACCTTCTTATCGATGTTTTCTTCAGTTAACCTCCGTCTTTCCTTTCTCTCCTCCGTGGTCTCACGGTAGTACTTCTTCCACGTGGCGCCGTCTCCAACATCGTGCACGTGTCCATATGACGATCGAGTCTCCACCAGGAGTCCTTTCAATATGTTCAACGCCTGGTTGAATGGAGTGTACCACTTGGGCCTCGCCAACGCCTCAGACGGCGAGTCGCTTTCGGCCGCAATCCTGTGCTGCTCTCTCTGCAAAAGGCACAAGGATCATTTACAAATATGACTAACATGCAGTCGAATTGATCAGAAACTAAAATTACCAGTAGTCTAATGAACTCCTTCGTGACCGCATTCTTCTCGAAAACCTTCTTCATTGGGTCCCAACGGTGTCGGGCCCAGAGGACATCACGCTCCTGCGGGACGGTGAACTCCGCCAAGGGGTCTGGGATGCCCAGACTCGCGGTTTCTGCGTCCTCCTTGGCCCATATGGACCTCTTCCCGCTGTAACCACGGCTTCCGAGATGGTGGCTCCCAATGTTCTTATGTTGAAGCCCCTTCATGTACTCTGACTTTTTTTGGCATCTTCGGCCTCGCAAGCCGCCTTGAATATTTCAAAGTGCTCTACCGTGATTGTCGGATTATCCTTTACAATCTCAGAGTAGGGTTCCTTTTTGTTGAAGATCCGATATTTCACCCTTGCTTTCTAGGTGGCCAATGCGTCACTAAACTTGCTCATGGCGTGTTTGTTTATCTTCTTCATTGCCGGGTCCTTATCTGGATCTTTATAATCCTTTTCATTCCGGCCCGGGAACAAGAATATCTGGTGCAGCTTCTTTAGGAGGGCGGGCCTCATATTATCTAACTTGTTTAGTTTCTCATCATTGATGGTGGCGGTTGTTCGTATGATGCAGCCAATTTGATTGCCATAGCACGCGCGCGCTTCCTCGGGCACGTTTGGCTCAAAATTGCCGTCGTCCACCTCCATGACCACCAGTCTAGTAGTCCTGAGCTTGTTAGGAAGCCGTCGCCTCTTTTCTTTTGGTTCTATACCGGCTCCGCTCCCTAAGGCAGCGCCGGTCTCAGTCTCAGCGCCGGTCTCGATGCCGGTCTGAGTCTCAGCGCCAGTCTCAGCGCCAATCTTAGTCTCGTCGGCCAGGCTCAAAAATTTGTCTGCTGCCCAGTAGACGTCGTCGCAATCACCAGAACCCTGTCCTTCATCGTTGCTAGCCATGTTTCCTACAATTAAATCTAGTCAATTAATTCTAGACCTAATAAAATGAATAATGACATTAAAAAGGCCTATTGTTTTGCAGGAACGTTGACTCCTTCCCGGTGCGGCAAATCCCAGGCACTCGATATGTCCTAGTTTGTAGCACAAGTGATGCCGAAATTCATGGAAAATTTCGGCATGACCTTTGCTAAAAAGTGGACAAATCGAGAACCTGAATTTTGCCTGAATAGAAATGAATCAACATTCCGGCAAAACATAGGCCACTCGGCTTCATTCTCTGGAGACAACAAAAGGCCACTTGGGCACAATCGAACCACTTCAATGTCGGTTATGATCAATGAGCAAACACAATTGAGGATTTTTCATATATCATGACCACTTCAAATTTGCATCTCCTAGTGTTTGACACTTCAAGAAAATCTACACAAATCTCATGCTCTCTGAAACTCAATTCAAAAACCAAATATAGATGGATGAACCCTAGAACTCAAATTATGAACCTAGAACTCAAACTATGTCCTAAATTTGTCCTAATAAAAATTCACTAAAAATTAAGAACCTACTAGACTTGCAACACTAATAGAAATTTAAGTTTTTATATTGATTTTTTCTCTAAACTAAATCCTACCACCCTAGTTAACATCTAGTTAAACCTTACTTTCCTAACATTTGTAATTAAACACTACAACCCTAACCCTACTGCCCTAGTTAAGCATATACAATTTTTTCCTACGGCGAGGGAGGTAGGGGCGTCTCTGTCAAATTAACCTAACTAAATTAACCTAACTAAATTAACCTAACTAAATTATAGAGAGAGAGGAGGGGTGGGGGCTTACAGAGGATGGCTCCGGTGGTGGCGCGGGAGGCAGTGGTGGCGAGGGAGGCAGGGGCGTCTCCGGTGACAGCGAGGGAGGCAGTTGTGGCGAGGGAGGATCCAGTGGCGTCGACTGCGGCTCCGGTGGTGTTGATGAGGCCGCGCGGCTCCGGTGGCATTGGGGGTGGCTCCGGTGGCGTCGACAACGCGCGGCTTTGGTGGCTCCGGGGGCGTCGACGTCGGCAGGAGACGGCAGCAAAGTGGGGCGACAGCGAATCGGGCAGACGGCGGCGGGGTGGGTTGAGGGATTTGGGGGAGAAGTGGTGGCCGGGGGGAAACGGTTTTTTGGTTAAGTCAAACTTAGCGGTAGCGCTTTTCGCGAAATGCGCTATAGCTAAGTTAGCTATAGCGATTTTCACAAATCACGCTACTCCTATAGCTACGTAATTTCCTCCATCTTTCTTATTTCCTTTTCTATTTCTACAACGGGGGTCTAGGAAACGCGCTGCAGCTACGTTAGCTATAGCGCCTCTTACGAACAAATGCTACTGCTACGTGTTTCTCCTTTTTTCGCTTTCTCATTTATTTTGCTCTACACTTTATTTTTTTCCTTACTCCTTTTTCTATTTCTTTCTTTTTCATTTACTTTTCCATTTGTTTTTCATTTCAATTTATTTCCATTAGCAGTAGCACTCTCCGCGTGAAGCACGCTGCTACTTATGTCCTAGCGGTAGCATGCTTCCCTCAAGACCGCTACTGCTATGCTAGCCTATCGTTTTAGCAATGGGAATATTAGTGGTAGCGCTTTTTCATGCGCACGCGCTACTGCTACTATTGTATCTATAGCGCGGTTTACGAACGCGCGCTACTGCTATTTAGCACTAGCGCCCATTTTAGACACGTGCTACTGCTAAATTTCTGTGTATAAGGTTTTTCCTAGTAGTGTGACAATAATCGGGACCACTCCCGGTGATGACTATAGTTTGAGGAGTTCATGTATTCACTAAGTGTTAATGCTTTGGTCCAGTACTCTATTAAAAGGAGGCGTTAATATCCCTTAGTTTCCAATAGGACCCCGCTGCCACGGGAGGGTAGGACAAAAGATGTCATGCAAGTTATTTTCCATAAGCACATATGACTATATTTGGAATACATGCCTACATTACATTGATGAACTGGAGCTAGTTCCGCGTCACCCTATGTTATAACTGTTGCATGAGGAATCGCATCCGACATAATTATCCATCACTAGTCCAATGCCTACAAGATTTTCACATATTGATCTCTGCTTAGTTACTTTTCCGTTGCCACTGTTACAATCACTACAAAACCAATACTATTACTTTTGCCACTGCTACCGTTACTTTCATATTACTTTGCTACTAAATACTTTGCTGCAGATATTAAGTCTTTCAGGTGCGGTTGAATTGACAACTCAACTGTTAATACTTGAGAATATTCTTTGGCTCCCCTTGTGTTGAATCAATAAATTTGGGTTGAATACTCTACCCTCGAAAACTGTTGCGATCCCCTATACTTGTGGGTTATCACGGTGCATCAAGGACATAATTCTTCTATGCAGCAATGAGGATAATCCTCTGATCACGGACCCAGTCCGCATCGTTGATACTATCATCTTTCAACTTAGTTTTCTCTAGGAACATATCAAAAATAAAACAGGGAGCTATACGCGAGCTATTGATCTACAGCATAGATATGCAAATACTATCAGGACTAAGTTCATGATAAATTAAAGTTCAATTAATCATATTACTTAAGAAGTCCCACTTAGATAGACATCCCTCTAGTCATCTAAATGATCACGTGATCCACATCAACTGAACCATGTCCGATCATCACGTGAGATGGAGTAGCTTTCAATGGTGAACATCACTATGTTGATCATATCTACTATATGATTCATGTTCAACCTTTTGGTCTCAGTGTTCCGAGGCCATATCTGCATATGCTAGGCTTGTCAAGTTTAACCTGAGTATTCTGCGTGTGCAAAACTGGCTTGCACCCATTGTATGTGAATGTAGAGCTTATCACACCCGATCATCATGTGGTGTCTCGGCACGAAGAACTGTCGCAACGGTGCATACTCTGGGAGAACACTTATACCTTGAAATTTTAGTAAGGGATTATCTCGTAATTCTACCGTCGTACTAACCAAAATAATATGCATAAAAGATAAACATCATATGCAATCAAAATATGTGACATGATATGGCCATCATCATCTTGTGCCTTTGATCTCCATCTCCAAAGTACCATCATGATCTCCATCATCACCGGCATGACACCATGATCTCCATCATATTGATCTTTATTAACGTGTCGTCATATGGTCGTCTCGCCAACTATTGCTTTTGCAACTATTGCTATCGCATAGCAATAAAGTAAAGCAATTATATGGTGCTTGCATCTTATGCGATAAATAGACAACCATAAGGCTCCTGTCAGTTGCCGATAACTTTAACAAAACATGATCATCTCATACAACAATTTATATCACATCACGTCTTGACCATATCACATCACAACATGCCCTGCAAAAACAAGTTAGACGTCCTCTACTTTGTTGTTGCAAGTTTTACGTGGCTGCTACGGGCTTCTAGCAAGAACCATTCTTACCTAAGCATCAAGACCACAATGATTTTTCATCAACTGTGTTGTTTTAACCTTCAATAAGGACCGGGCGTAGTCAAACTCGATTCAACTAAAGTTGGAGAAACAGACACCCGCCAGCCACCTGTGTGCAAAGCACGTCGGTAGCACTAGTCTCATGAACGTGGTCATGTAATGTCGGTCCGGGCCGCTTCATCCAACAATACCGCCGAATCAAAGACGTTGCTGGTAAGCAGTATGACTATTATCGCCCACAACTCTTTGTGTTCTACTTGTGCATATAACATATACGCATAGACCTGGCTCGGATGCCACTCTAGGGGAACTTAGTATTTCAAAAATATTCCTACGAACACGCAAGATCTATCTAGGAGAAACATAGAAACAAGTGGGGAGAGTGTGTCCACGTACCCTCATAGACCGAAAGCGGAAGCGTTTAGTAACGCGGGTGATGTAGTCAAACGTCTTCGTGATTCAACCGATCCAAGCACCGAACATACGGCACCTTGACGTCTACTACACAACCTTCTTCTTGTAAACGTTGTTGGGCCTCCAAGTGCATAGGTTTGTAGGACAGTAGCAAATTTCCCTCAAGTGGATGACCTAAGGTTTATCAATCCGTAGGAGGCGTAGGATGAAGATGGTCTCTCTCAAGCAACCCTACAACCAAATAACAAAGAGTCTCTTGTGTACCCAACACACCCAATACAATGGTAAATTGTATAGGTGCACTAGTTCGGCGAAGAGATGGTGATACAAGTGGTATATGGATGGTAGATAAAGGTTTTTGTAATCTGAAATTATAAAAACAGCAAGGTAACAAGTGGTAAAAGTGAGCGTAGACGGTATTGCAATGCGTTGAAACAAGGCCTAGGGTTCATACTTTCGCTAGTGTAAGTTCCCTCAACAATAATAACATAATTGGATCACATAACTATCCCTCAACATGCAACAAAGAGTCACTCCAAAGTCACTAATAGCGGAGAACGAATGAAGAGATTATGGTAGGGTACGAAACCACCTCAAAGTTATTCTTTCCAATCAATCCGTTGGGCTATTCCTATAAGTGTCACAAACAGCCCTAGAGTTCGTACTAGAATAACACCTTAAGACACAAATCAACCAAAACCCTAATGTCACCTAGATACTCCGATGTCACCTCAAGTATCCGTGGGTATGATTATACGATATGCGTCACACAATCTCAGATTCATCTATTCAACCAACACAAAGGACCTCAAAGAGTGCCCCAAAGTTCTACCGGAGAATCACGACGAAAACGTGTGCCAACCCCTATGCATAGGTTCATGGGCGGAACCCGCAAGTTGATCACCAAAACATACATCAAGTGAATCATGTGATATCCCATTGTCACCACAGATATCCACGGCAAGACATACATCAAGTGTTCTCAAATCTGTAAAGACTCAATCCGATAAGATAACTTCAAAGGGGAAACTCAATTCATTACAAGAGAGTAGAGGGGGGAAGAAACATCATAGGATCCAAATATAATAGCAAAGCTCGCGATACATCAAGATCGTATCATCTCAAGAACACGAGAGAGAGAGCGATCAAACACATAGCTACTGGTACATACCCTCAGCCCTGAGGGAGAACTACTCCCTCCTCGTCATGGAGAGCACCGGGATGCTGAAGATGGCCACCGGAGAAGGATTGCCCCCTCCGGCAGGGTGCCGGAACGGGTCTAGATTGGTTTTCAGTGGCTACGGAGGCTTCTGGCAGCGGAACTCCTGATCTATTGTGTCCACGGATGTTTTTAGGGTATATGGAGATATATAGGCGGAAGAAGTACGTCAGGGGGGCCACGAGGGGCCCACGAGGGTGGAGGGCGCGCCCAGGGGGGTGGGCGCGCCCGCCTGCCTCGTGGCCTCCTCGCAGGTCCCCCGACATGCACTCCAAGTCTTCTGGGCTTCTTTCCTTCCAAAAATGAGTTCCGTGAAGTTTTAGGTCAATTGGACTCCGTTTGATTTTCCTTTTCTTTGAAACCCTAAAACAGGGTAAAAACAGAAACTGGCACTGGGCTCTGGGTTAATAGTTTAGTCCCAAAAATGATATAAAAGTGTATAATAAATCCCATAAATATTCAAAACAGTAAATAATATAGCATGTAGCAATCAAAAATTATAGATACGTTGGAGACGTATCAGCATCCCCAAGCTTAATTCCTGCTCATCCTCGAGTAGGTAAATGATAAAAAGAGAATTTTTGATGCAGAGTGCTACTTGGCATAGTTTCAATGCAAATCTTCTCAATTGTGGTATGAATATTCAGATTAGGAAGATTCAAGACAAAAGTTCATATTGACATAGAGAATAATAATACTTCAAGCAAACCAACAAAGCAATTATGTTTTCTTAAAGTAACATGGCCAAAGAAAGTTCATCCCTACAAAATAATATAGTTTAGTCATGCTCCATTTTCGTCACACAAGAATTCTCTCATCATGCGCAACCCCGATGACAAGCCAAGATATTGTTTCATACCTTAATAATTTCAAACTCATAAACTTTCACGCAATACATGAGCGTGAGCCATGGATATAGCACTATGGGTGGAATAGAATATAATGATGGGGGTTACTGGAGAAGACAAAAATGAGAAAGTCTCACATCAATGAGGCTAATCAATGGGCTATGGAGATGCCCATCGATTGATGTTAATGCAAGGAGTAGGGATTGCCATGCAACGGATGCACTAGAGCTATAAATGTATGAAAGCTCAACAAAAGAAACTAAGTGGGTGTGCATCCAACTTGCTTGCTCACGAAGGCCTAGGGCACTTGAGGAGGCCCATTGTTGGAATATACAAGCCAAGTTCTATAATGAAAATTCCCACTAGTATATGAAAGTGATAACTCAAGAGACTCTCTATATGAAGAACATGGTGCTACTTTGAAGCACAAGTGTGGAAAAAAGGATAGTAGCATTGCCCCTTTTTATTTATTTTCTCTTTTTTGGGCCTTTTTTTTCTTTGGCCTTTCTCTTTTTTTGGGACAATGCTCTATTGAATGATGATCATCACACTTCTATTTATCTACAACTCAATGATTACAACTCGATACTAGAACAAAGTATGACTCTATATGGATGCCTCCGGCGGTGTACCGGGATATGCAATGAATCAAGAGTGACAAGTACGAAAAAATTATGAACGGTGGCTTTTCCACAAATACTTATGTCAACTACATGATCATGCTAAGCAATATGACAATGATGAATGTGTCATGATGAACGGAATGATGGAAAGTTGCATGGCAATATATCTCGGAATGGCTATGGAAATGCCATAATAGGTAGGTATGGTGGCTGTTTTGAGGAAGATATAAGGAGGTTTATGTGTGATACAGTGTATCATATCACGGGGTTTGGATACACCGGCGAAGTTTGCGCCAACTCTCAATTTGGGAAAGGGCAATGCACGGTACCGAAGAGGCTAGCAAGGATGGAAGGGTGAGAGTGCGTATAATCCATGGACTCAACATTAGTCATAAATAACTCACATACTTATTGCAAAAATCTACAAGTCATCAAAAACCTCGGCACTATGCGCATGCTCCTAGGGGGATAGATTGGTAGGAAAAGACCATCGCTCGTCCCCGACCGCCACTCATAAGGAGGACAATCAAATAATACCTCGTGTTTCAAATTTGTTACACAACGTTTACCATACATGCATGCTACGGGATTTGCAAACTTCAACACAAGCACTTCTCAAATTCACAACTACTCAACTAGCATGACTTTGATATTATTACCTCCATATCTCAAAACAATCATCAAGCATCAAACTTCTCTTAGTATTCAATACTCTATATGAAAGTTTTTACTAATCTTGTATACCTAGCATATTAGGATTTAAGCAAATTACCATGCTATTTAAGACTCTCAAAATAATCTAAGTGAAGCATGAGAGTTCATCTATTTCTTATAAAATAAAACCACCACCATAATCTAAAAGATATAAGTGAAGCACTAGAGCAAATGACAAACTACTCCGAAAGATATAAGTGAAGATCAATGAGTAGTTGAATAATTATGCAACTATGTGAAGACTCTCTAACATTTAAGAATTTCAGATCTTGGTATTTTACTCAAACAGCAAGCAAAGCAAAATAAAATGGTATTCTAAGAACGGAAAACATCATGTGAAGAAGCAAAAACTTAGGATCAACCGATACTAACCGATAGTTTTTGAAGAAGAAAGGTGGGATGCCAACCGGGGCATCCCCAAGCTTAGACGCTTGAGACTTCTTGAAATATTATCTTGGGATGCCTTGGGCATCCCCAAGCTTGAGCTTTTGTGTCTCCTGAATTCCTCTCATATCACGGTCTCCCTAAATCTCAAAAGCTTCATCCACACAAAACTCAACAAGGACTCGTGAGATAAGTTAGTATAAACCATTGCAAAAACCTTATCATACTCTACTGTAGCAAATCACTAAAATTATTATTCAACATTGCATACTAAATGCCTCTGCATATTTAATAGTCCTATCCTCAAATAGAATCATTAAAGAAGCAAACATATGCAAACAATGCAAACATAACAGCAATCTGCCTAAAAAGGACAGTCTGTAAAGAATGCAGCAACATCCATACTTCCCTAGCTCCAAAAATTATGAAAGAAAATTCCCACTGTATTAAATTTATCAGACCTTAATATGCAAAAGGTTTCAACATTTTATCACATTCTGACTTTTCTAGGGAATTATTGCAACAGCGGTAAACTTTCTGTTTTCAAACAGCAACATGTATACTTGTAACATAGGCATAGTAAAGGCTATCAATGCCACTTTTATTGAAATAAAAGATGCAAAACATTGTTCTAAATAACAGAAAGCAAATCCTAACAAAATAAATTGATGCTCCAAGAAAAACACATATCATGTGGTGAATAAAAATATAGCTCCAAGTAAAGTTACCGATGAACGAAGACGAAAGAGGGGATGCCTTCCGGAGCATCCCCAAGCTTAGGCTCTTGGCTATCATTGAATATTACCTCGGGGTGCCTTGTGAATCCCCAAGCTTAGTCTCTTGCCCCTCCTTATTCCATAGTCCATCGAATCCTTACCCAAAACTTGAAAACTTCACAACACAAAACTTAACAGAAAACTCGTAAACTCCGTTAGTATAAGAAAGTAAATCACCACTTCAAGGTACTGTAATGAACTCATTCTTTATTTATATTGGTGTTAAACCTACTGTATTCCAACTTCTCTATGGTTTATAAACTCTTTTACTAGCCATAGATTCATCACAATAAGTAAACAACACATGAAAAACAGAATCTGTCAAAAACAGAACAGTCTGTAGTAATCTGGATCAAACGTATACTTCTGGAACTCATAAAATTCTCTGGACCTGCGGGAATTTATCTATTAATCATCTGAAAAAGGAATTAACTAAATAGTACTCTTTAAATAAAAATGGCAGCAATTCTCGTGAGCGCTAAAGTTTCTGTTTTTTATAGCATGATCAACAAGAGTTTCCCCAAGTCTTCCCAAAGGTTCTACTTGGCACAAACACTAATTAAAAGCATAAAACCACATCTAAACAGAGGCTAGATGAATTATTTATTACTAAACAGGAAAAAAAAGCAAGGATTAAAATAAAGTTGGGTTGCCTCCCAACAAGCGCTATCGTTTAACGCCCCTAGCAAGGCATGATGATTTCAACGATGCTCACATAAAAGATAAGAATTGAAACATAAAGAGAGCATCATGAAGAATATGACTAGCACATTTAAGTCTAACATACTTCCTATGCATAGGGATTTTGTGAGCAAACAACTTGTGGGAATAAGAATCAACTTGCATAGGAAGGTAAAACAAGCATAACTTCAAAACTTTAAGCACATAGAGAGGAAACTTGATATTATTGCAATTCCTACAAGCATATATTCTTCCCTCATAATAATTTTTGGTAGCATCATGAATGAATTCAAGAAGTTTACCACATAATCTTCTTCAAAAGCATTGCCTTTATTCTACATTTTGTTAAGAGTAAATATAGATGTGATAACATACGAAAAAATGGAGAATATTTAAGATAAGATGAAGAGTGATGCTACATAACCAAGTAGCTATAAATGTAAGTGCAGCGATACAAGCAAAAGGTACAGCCAAGAGCAATGCATAGCTAAACTTCTTCAGTACCAACCTTATGGTAAGAGTAAATATAGATCTGATGTGTAGAAAATGGAGGGCAAAGGAAAATAAGCTGGAGTGTGATGGTACATGAACAACTACCTGTCATTATAAGTACACTGATAAAGGACATCATGTACTTACAACAACAATGCAGAGCTAAAAAAACATTGGCATTAGATATATTCTACACTAATGTAACCATTCATACAGATCAGATAATTTGGAACGAACAATTGATAAGCAAGCTATCATGCATACTGCTGTCACATAATGAACCAGGTATGTATGCAAGTACAATGATACAAGACAACATGTACTAACAAGAGCAAAGCAGCGGGTAGCATATTTGCGATATCCTGTCATTCTTGTCAAACCGGAATTGTTCTTTGAGCAGATTTCCTGCAAAAAAAGATCTGTAAGGCACATGCGGAAAAGTAGAAGTTCAAATTGTCATGTGATTTCATAGACAGTACCTCATCCTGGGAACGAGACAAGTGCATAACAAGGTTTTTCCATTCAATGTCTTCTAAATTTAGCACAGGAGACTTCACCGGAAATTCGTTTATAGACTTGCCATCAAAGTGTGATTTCCTCAGGTAACACCGATACTGCTGCAATGCTTCCTTGAAAAGCACAAGCAAGCTTTGCTCGTCATGACTATCCAGATTGACCCTCGCCTAGTTACAACAATGTAATATAAATCATTGATGTGTTCAATCAGCAGAAAACAGGAAAATAATAACCATGAATAATAGCACTTACACGTAAGTTGGACAGGAAGATGTGAAAATGGTGTTTGTCTTCATAATAATCTTCCCATGATGGGAATATATGCACGTAGTCCCTAACAACATTGAAAGCATTGTCTTTTAAACTAGAAATAAATGGAATGGGGTTCCAATCTGCAGGAATTGGCCGTCTCTGTAGTTGGGATAGGTCTTCGGCCGGTGGACTTGCTGTACTTTGTGCTGAAGTGGGATTTTTCTGTGGTACAGCTAGTGCTATGGCAAATGAAATCGGTATACCTTTTGCTGGAGTGCAGGTCCTGTGTGGTGGGGCTAGTGGTGTGGCTAGTGAAGTATGGGTATAGTCTGCTGGAGTCAGTCCTACGTTTTGTGTCACTAGTTGTACAGCCAATATAAGTGGGGTGATGTCTGATTTCTCCGGCACCACCACGTTTTTCAAGGACTTTGCTGGTGCTCCTTCAGATTCGGCAATCACCCTCTTTCTTTTTGATGTCTGATGCACAAGAACAACATTTGAGTGGAAAAACATGGTATGATGACAAATGGAATATGTATTGATAATGGATGGGCATGGCATCTCGACATATATGATGAGTAAACTAAGCAAATGGCGGTGCAACAAAGTAGAAGAAATGCAAGACAACATATGCAAGATACACGCAATCAATAAAACCTTGCCAAATTAGAACGGGGACCTTGATGGGTGAACAGGACAGGCCATCTGCCTTTGACTCCTCGAGGTTAGAATAGTCATGAGGATGATATTCTAAACAAGAATCAACAGGTGAGGAGCGTACGAGTTTCATTGCTTCCAGAATGGCACTCAATGCCTTGCTGCCAATTTTGTAAGTCATTGCAGTGTTCCACAATATTCTTCTAATGCGCGGATTCTGATATTCACTGTAATTGCGTATAATATCTGAGAACCATGAAAACATAAATATTTGTGAGATTATCTTTGTAATGCAGATGATATTCTAATATAGGGGCGCCCCTGTAAACACTTGTGTGCTATCACTGGATTCAGATGATATTCTAATATATGGTGCGTGCATTTATATAATCTGGCACAAGTACACAAAAAAATATGCTCCAGAAGTAAGGATAGCTGGCAGATGATAGGTTCATAATATACTGTATAGAGAGTTTATTGCCAAACCATGATAACAAGAGCACATAGCAACTAGGCAGATCATAGTGTACATAACAGGGGTACACCATAACCAGAATATATAAATCGGGAAAGTGGAACTGGCTGGAAATTACGTGTTGTATTGCCGCTAGTAATTGAAAGCCTATCGATCACGTACAGGCCAGCTCTATCAGCTATTGACTGCATATGTCCCTGCTCCCCTTCCTGACAAGGAACATACTGTGCTTCCCATACAGAACACCGCATGGGCTGCCGGCCGAACCACCGGCCCACCGCCTGTGTTCCTTCGCCACCCCCACCCCCGCCCCCACCCGCGTCGAGTTTTCTTCGTTCGACGAGGCCCCACCACCGCCCCCCCACAACTACCGTCCCCACCTGAGCCCCTTCGACCGCACCGGCGAACTCCGGCGAGCTCTGAAAAATCGACTGACCCAATTTTGAAATTTAGTCTACTGTGATTTAACTAGTGTGGAATATAAAAGGGGAAAACCATAAGCATTGCGAGTATGGTGTTGAGCGTGCCATGGCAGATCTGAAGGTGCAAACCGGACAAAGGCAACTTCGCAACCAAGACAAGAAATCAGAGTAAAGCAGTGGCGATCTATTTTCTTGCTGCGATAAATAAATTGAGCAGATACGAAAGAGTACCGCCTCTGGTGCGGCGCCGTGTACGCATCTGCTGATAATTTGACGGTGCTGCGGTAGCGATGGCTGTCGGCGGCGTGGAAGCAAATCTAGGAGGGTAGACGGTGGCGGCGGGGCGCGGTGGACGAGACGGTCATAGGAGCGGCGCCAGCAAGGTGGACGACGGCGGGGATGAAGCGAGAGGACGGGATGCAAGGATCCCGGTCTGAAGCTGTGGATGAGAGAGGTCGATCTCTTGTAATGGACGGCGGCGTCAGGGTATCACCTCCGGCATGGTGGAGGAGGACTGCGGTGGATGGGGTGGCGGACGGCGGCGGACGGAGGAGGGTGGGGTGGAGAGGGTGTTTTGGCGTCCACGGAGTACGAATGGGGAAAAGGGAGGTAGAGAGGAAGGGGAACCATGTATTCAGGGCGTGCTTGTCTCAAATGCGAGGAAATTTACAAACTTAGCCCTCGTTTGAAATTTCTACTACATCACAGCAACACTAGTCGGTTGGGGATAGGACGGTAATCTCGCATACACCGAATATTTGCCGACGAGAGTTTGTTTTTGGCGCCCACCATGTATGAATATGAATTGGGGAGGGAGTCGATTTCGGCCGAGGACACACTATGTTTTGGCACCCACCGTGTATGAATCTGGTGAGAGGCGGTTACGTCATGTTTGGGTGAAATTACAAACCTACCCCTATCGAAACCTATAGAAATCCAGCATATAGGCTTTGCGTGGCAGGGATAGGCAGTAGTGATTTCCATCTCGCAGATTTTGGTTTCGGGCGGTTACTGCGACTTTCCCCGCTTCGTTCAAATTTTGCAGAGTGCACGTTTACCGTGCCAACTCAATTCGAATCCCGTTTGTATTCTATTTTTTTCTGGGCGGGATCCATTTTCAATTGGAATTACATTCTATATACATCATTTTTTTATATATACTTTCAAAAGCACAACAAAGAATTCTGCTCCTTTATATGTATAAATGATTTACAAATTCAACGATCTCGAAATCTTAAGGTTGAATTCGAATTTTTTTAACCAAATTATGTTCTACTAAAATGTATGGATCAGTAATATCTACATATTAAATAACATAGATGTGTGTGAATTCATATGAATATGCATGTTTGATAGATCAATTTTGGTTCGAGTATGGATTACATGTATCATCATCTCGAATTCAAATATTTGAATCCCTTTTTTGTTCACTCCTTTCACGCCCATCTCTCTCGCATGCATGCTCCTTCAGGTAGCTATCACTCTCTTTTCTCCAGCTCACCCGCACGCTCACTTCATGTTGCTCCTATCCTCGCAAACATGGTCTCTCGACGTCTCCCTTGAGAAGTGTCACACTCTCCCTATCATTATAAATTACACGGTTTTCATTATCTCTCACGTCTCTACTGTTCTCTGGTATCACTCGGTACCTAAGCTTTTTTTTCACCGCCAAACACACAGTCTCCACTCGTCTTTCACTTTGTCTTTCTCTCTATGGGATTCTCTCTCACACCCTATATGTCTCTACATATGACTCATACCACTAAAATTACTCTCTTTATCTCTCCTGTAGACACAACATTTGTTGCGTTCTCCTTTTCGTCTCCATCCCAGACTGACATTATTCATTTGTTCACCGATCAGACAACCCCGACTACCGTCTCCTCTCTCTCTCTCTCTCACAGACACACACAAACAACTCCTGCTTCCACTCCGCTTCCCGACTACCGTCTCTCTCTCACACACACAAAACTCTCGCTTTTGCACCCCGACTCATATTTCTCTCACAAACATTTATCGACTAGCTAGCCTCAAGATAGGTTTATACACCCGCACACTCGTGCTTCCACCATCGCATACATGTCTCTCTCTCGCTCCTTGTATCTATGTAGATTTTTCTTCCCTTCTTGAGACACACCCTCTCGATCGTGCACACACACACTATTGCCTCATTTTAAGCTGATACCTATCGCACACACACTCCTTGTGTCTTTGTCACACATGCACTCCGTCCTCCTCCACTCGCCCTCTCTCTCACACACACATGGGATTTTTGCAACAACTAGCAAGATGCCCATGCGTTGCACGGAACATCAAGATGCATTTGTATGAGTAGTTTATCTTGTGGGGGAAAAGGATGAACGAGGGAAGGCCTTATTTGCAAATGTGGAGAGGGGTGTGGGTATCTTTTTGCAAAATTGACATAGTTTCCTTCCTATCCATCAGATATAGATCGGACGGCCTATATTGTAGGATGCCAGGCACACGATCATCACCGACAATGCTTATTATAAGAGTAGGGATAAAAAATAGAGTTGGTGATGATGGTGGGCCTGCCATCCTGCAATGTAGGTCGTCTGATTTATATCTGACAGATAGGAAGGAAAATATGGCAATTTACCCACACTCTTCACCACATTTGCAGATAAGGCCTTCCCTCGTTCATCCTTTTCTCCCACAAGATCTTGATGTTCCATGCAACGCACGGGCATCTTGCTAGTAAGAATAGAAATTAGACATATACCACTTCTCGAATCTTGAAACCAACAACATTCCTCCCTTATCTCATCAAAACCGCCAAAGGAATATATTTTGAGTGAAACATAACATATTTTTAGTGATATACGTATTTCAAAGCTAGACTTTTTTCTATCAAATTGGTGAATATGTATTAATCCAGTGGCGGATTTAGGCCTGGGGCAGCTAGGGCTATAGCCCCAGGCCTAGAAACAACTTCCTTTGTAATTTCTTCATGCAAAGCATAGAAAATCATAGAAGTTTATCACTCAACATAGCACAGCCCCAGGCATAGTCTGCATCTAGCTCCGCCACTGTATTATTCTACTTTGATTGTGTGGCAACGCATTGGCACATTGCTAGTAGTTATTATAATTTTTTGGACACCATACAAACGGTGGAGTACATATACAAAGAGAAGAGGCGCACCACACAGTCGGCCTCTCGCTGTCTCGCACACATGAGTGTTACGTAAAGGCGACGTTAACAAATAAACCCTAAAACCCTAGGGGCACGATTGCTGCATTCGCGGGTACTGGGTACGTGGTGGAGCACCTTTGTAGGAATAGTCAGCTCGCGTGATAATTTGATCCATAGGAGTTGATGGTCGGGACCACAGGTGAATGACTTGGAGCGTGGTGGCTCGCCAGTTGCCACAGATCGAGTAACCACGTTTAAAATATCATTTTTAGCGGGGTTAAGAGTTCTGATTTCCAATGGTGCGTTATAAGTAGTAAGTAGTTTTTAGAACGATTGGTATGGAGTGAAAATGGAATTCATAGTACTACGTACCTCCTTGGCGTATGGTTGTATGGTTTTTTTTTTGCGATGGAGGTTGTATGGGTTTATGTTGCGAGATGTTGATCCTGGTAGTTCTAGGGCAAATACTATGGTTTAGATTTAGATGTTGGTTTTCTTTAATGAAAATCGGAAGGGGAAACCCTTCTCCGATTAAAAAAACTACTACCTCCATTCTGGTTTACTAGTCCCCATCGTACTTTGGGTCAAAGTTTGTCCATGGACTTTACTTGTAAAATGTGAATGGAAAACGAGATTTTGTTATACCCAAACAAAAAAGGACCGGAGGGAATGATTGCTCTGATACGGACGCGACCTCTCATTGCGCAAGCATTGAACCGGCACGCCGGCCAAGAGGGCCGCACTCGCTGCAGGCCGGCTGAGCACGCCTCCTCGTCGTGTGCAACCAGCTTAAGACTGCCCCGCCTGCCTTCATTGAATCTGCGTGTGCCAGCAACACGTCCTTCCGCGACCCGACAGGCATTTTAGAACACAAAAAATGACTAAAATATAATTAATTTACGCATGGTCTTGACTTGTTGTGCTCGCACAGGTAGCAGGAACTAGTAGAGGATTTTCTTTATTTATAACTCTCCTCACATTTTTTGGCTTTGAAGTGAATCATGGTTGTGGACATTATGTATGAATGTGCAGATATCTATGAACATGAGTTTGATGTGGAAGTTGAACTTGGAATGTCGGGCTTGCGCGTGAACTATACCATGTCCAATGCTTCATCTGTTATTGTTTGGAAAGTAATTGTTGTTATTACATGACCTGAAAAAAACATTTTGTGCCACATCAGTAGATGCACGGACATCACAACAGGCATGCTGACTGGATAAACATTTGAACCTAGCTATTATGAAGGAAATTTTGTATTGACAACAGTTTTAGATAGCAGGAGACGCCTAGCCTGCTTCGCCTCTGCTAGCTTATTTCTGGCTTCTTCCATCTCTTCTTTGTCTTGGGTGAAGAGAGCATCTGATTTCTCTTTTCGCTTCTTTAGGAACTCAGCTACATTCTCAAGGGCTGCTGCATGCTTTCTTTCAGCCTTTACTAATGCCACGAGGACACGAATAGCTGACGACTCCACTTGGCTTGTGTGTAATCCAGCATCATCTGGGAATTTGCACCTTGTGTCTAATCTAGCATCATTAGGGAACTGGCACCTTGTGTGTAATCCAGCCTCATTTTGGAAACATGATCTCGAGGTTGACCATACTTCCCTCCTCGCAGGAACTGCATCCTGACATGAAGTTACTTCTTTTTTAGATCAATACTCAGAGCAACCTAGATCCATTTAGTAGAAGCCAGATAAACAGAACTCGGAGAAGTGAATTCAAAAGGAAAAAATAAATAAAAACAGACTACAAGGTGAGAACACCCACTTCCTACATCAAGCTAAAAACGAAAGCATTAGGACGATTAAGACTCTTCTTATTACACATCGAAGAACACCACGCTTAAGAGAAACAGAAACTACAACATATACACATCGAAGAACACAAGGCTACATGAAAGTAATTGAAATGGTGTTACTTACCAAAGCTCGTTTTACAGGTTCGGTGCAACTCCTCTTTAACTTGCCACGCTCCTTGAAGATGCCCCGAATATCCCGTGTTTGGTCTTCATTGCTCCTCTGCATGTTCGCACTTGTGGTTTTAAAATATCAACATTGCAAGAAAAATATACTACTAGTAATACTCGCGCATCTTGTGGGCAACATTAAAGCACTCGTCTGCCATGTTAGAGCATCTCCAACAAGATAAACTACTCATACAAATGCATCTTGATGCGTGCAACGCATGTGCATTTTGCTAGTTCTAAAAACCTTTCCATCATTTGCCACACTACTGGTTGCAGATGAAAAACCTACCCAAGCACAGCACGATACAGGAGCGACACACAATTACAAGCTGATATTCTGTTGGACAATGGAGGCTATAACCAATTACTTTTACGGGAACAATAGCACCAAGGAAATTTGAAGGGTAGGTATGAACAAAATTGGAACTGCACATGTACTGCTAAGTGATTCAATACACACATTACCAATCGAGGAGGAGAACGATGGTCGCGGTGGCCTCTGTGAGTCATGGTCGGCAACCAGAGTCAGTTCATTGTCCATGACGGTGGTACTTCTGCGCTTGGCGTCGGCTTCCGGGAAGCAGATCCGAGACCATGGAAGACGATGCCGGGGAAGAGGCTCTGTGTACGGCGACGACGGTGGACCGGCTCCAGTGCGGCGTACGAAGTCATCGGTGAGGCAGATGCGCTGCGGTGGACAAGTGCGCCGATGTAAAGGGGAGGGGCACTAAGGTTGTGGTGCCGTGGAGAAGTCTATTTTGCGGTGGGGATAGAAATTGGGGAGTATTCAGGTGTACTACTCTAGGTGCCGGGGTGGGGTTGGCTGGGTAGGGTGAACCTGAAGTTACGAAAACAGCCCCCTACCAAGCGTCATCCGTAGGCCTGTTCCGAAGGCTATGATGGTAACTTCCCACTGCTTGAATCAGGGTCGCGGGAGATTTTCCTGCCGACCTCAAAATTTTGTGACACTGGACTCCCCGTGTGGCGTGTTGAGTGATTCGGCTAAGCAACTAGCGAGTAGTAGTAGTAAACTCTGCATATTAGGTTTGACCGAAGTCAAACTTCCTAAAGTTTGACCAAGTTTATAGAAAAATATAAACATTTACCATAACAAATATGTATGATGTGAAAGTACATTCAATAATGAATCTAATGGTATTTATTTGTTATTGTATATGTTAATATTTTTTGTTATAAGCTTTCTGAGAGTTTACAAAACTTGACTTTGACCAATGCTAATACGCAGACTTAAATAAAAATGGAGGGAGTACACATTTGTTTTCTTAGTTTGTAGTGAACTAATCATTTGTTGAAATTGTGAAATAAATATATTAGGCTATTGACTTCAAATGTAATGGTCTATACAATTCAATAGTTACAATCATTGTCGAATCCCAAGATGTATACAAGGTCCATAGTACTTCACAACATGCTCAAACTCACATAATCCCAGTCAAATGAGAATCTAAATGCATTTCATAGTTATTACTTTGTAGGATGCAACAAGAACAACCATAACTCTACATCAGCCATTATAAAAGAAACATTTTGACATATCCCAATGTGTGAATGAAACGTGCAGAGAGAGCTTTTGAAGATGGAGCAGATAGGATGGGAAAGATTGTATGTATGTGGACGAGAGAGTAGGAGACAAACCTAACGAGACAGAGAGAGATAGAGAGAGAAAGAGAGAGGAAGAAGTTAGGTCTGTGAGAAAGATGCATACATGTAATATACATGAGATGCATGTGCATCTGGATTCTGTATACGTGGAAGGAGAAGAGACAACATGTTTGATGAGAGAGCAGGAAAAACATGGACGAGAGGGGAAGGATCTCGTGGGTTGAGGGATTGACAAATTTGTGCAGGGGAGAGAGGGATTGGTAATTTTGTGCAAGAGAGAGAGAGAGGGTGGGGGGAGGAGTCAGTCAGCCGTCGTCACATCACCCTGCTTCCAAATGATCCCGCATTCTCTAGCGCGGTGTGGTCGCCGTCGTTGATCTGCTCGTTGCCCTCTTTGAAGATTGAGGTGTTGTGCATGTTGGGGTGCAAAGAAGCACAAGAGAGAGTGGTCGCCGTATAACCTTGGATGGGGATGAATTGTGTGCTCGGGGGAGTGTGTGTGTGTGTGTGTGTGTTGTGCTGCGTGTCTCTCTCTCTCTCTCTCTCTCTGTGTGTGTGTGTGTGTTTGTGTGTCAGATATTGAGAGAAAACAAACCTAAGGAGAGAAATGGGTATTCACGAAGAGATTGTGCGGGCCTTGAGGTGGGCAGGGGCCGGGTGAGGGTGTCAAAATGTGCACATTGATGCATGTGTTCATGCGACCGTGCGAGGGACGGACAAATCGAGAGAGATGGTTGTTGTGTTACGGATGCTCCTCTCTCTGTCTCTCTCTCCCTCTCTCTCTCTCACACACACACACAAGTAAACTAGAAGACCGTTCTCTCATGTATACACAATGTATCGGCATCTGTCTATGTCTCACTCATGCACGATCATTTGCACATTCACACCTCTCTATGTCTGTATCACACGCACACCGTCTCCACATTGACCTTCCGCCACAACACACATATGGACACATACACACGTTCTCTCTTAGTCACACACACAAAATCAGTACTAAAAAAAACTAGGGCGCACCTAAAACGTCCAAATCCAAATAAACACGAACTGGAGCTAAATTCAAATATATGGAAATATTGCAACGTCAAGAACTTTCACAGGAAAAAAAGTTGAGTAATATTCGAGGATTGTTTTCACACACACAAAAAGGTTCGGTGGATGTCCTTCGAGCGCGACACGGTGACGCACCGTTCCATCGACCGCGCGGCCGCGGTTCACGCGCTTGCACAGGATTCCGTATCGTGGCCGTGGTACTAAGGCTGGTCACAATGGGCAAGAACATAAGCTAGTAACTAATAAAAGCGCTGCCTAAGTCTAATGTTTACGTGTACTAGTACGGTTTTCTTTTAAGTTTGACCAACCTTATATATAAAACTAAAGTAAGCTCCCACACGCTCACTCATCAATATGCCGCCGCCGCCGTTGTGCATGCCGGCGCCCGCCTGCTCCGGCCAACAATTTCTTGCCCATCACCGCCGTGTCGCCGCCATCCCTGTGCCATGAAGCCGAAGGCTCGCCCGTTCACATCGTCTGCAGTCCCTCCTCGCGATGCCGCCGCGCTGCCAAGCACACGAGCAGCTGGTGGAGACGCGTCTATGCACGCAGCGTACGAAGAGGAGGACGAGCGCGTGCTCCAGCACGCCGGTGAGGAGGAACTAGCATGTCATTATCATCTCCGCCCGCGCGGAGGAGGCGCGCATGGTGGCTGTCGCGGCGGAAGCCGGTCGCACGTGCATCGTGCCCGCAAACCGGGTGCGGACGCGGAATCTACCTTCGAGACCTTGAATGTCACGTGGATCCTGCAATCTAAAGGAGCAATTTGGGTCAGTCGACTCATGTGAGCCGTTTGATGCAACATGGATGGCTAGAAGGGCTTCTTCCACCTCTTCTGTCGTCTTCTTCCTTCGCTCCGTCGAATTTCTTTCACAAATCGACTGACCCAAATTATACTACTAGTACGAACATATTAAGTACAGTATGAACACAAAGATACGAGCAGTAGTACCAACTGCAAGAAGAATAGTAGTAAGACATAGTACTAATACTACTGTACGTACTAAAGAGTTCAAATAACAAGAAAGAACATAAACATAGTTCTGCTGGGGCCTCAGCACAACACACCCTTGAAAATAAACTAATAAGCAACTAGTCTGCTTGACACTGCAGTAGAACCAGCATGAGCGACGGCACTGTCACCTACTTGGAGTCCGAGTCCACGTCCTCGACTTCGTCCTCGTCCCTCTTCCTCTTCCTCTTCGCCGACGCTTCTTTGCTTGAACCGGACACTGGGCTCTGCTTCTTCATCCAACCCTTGTAGATATTTAAACAAAGGCAGGCATCCATTGCTGCGTACAGGATGTGATCTTCATCTAATGTCTTCGACTCCCATGCATGATGAAACTCGTGATGAGGTTTCTTCAGTTTAGCGTACGAAGGATCAATCATGGCTGCTGCCAGGGTCAGCATTGAAGGTTGAGAGGAGGACACCAGGCTTGCCTTCTGGAGATCGAAGGGCTGGCCTACAATGAGACCTATCCGACGCAGGACGTCACTGTCGTTCTTAAAGCCTGCAGTAACGAATTTCACTCTTTTGTCCTTGAGGAAGTTCTTAAAATCCTGGCA
Organism: Triticum dicoccoides; assembly: GCF_002162155.2. Classification (NCBI taxonomy): domain Eukaryota; kingdom Viridiplantae; phylum Streptophyta; class Magnoliopsida; order Poales; family Poaceae; genus Triticum; species Triticum dicoccoides. Next base: position 143,846,445 of record NC_041392.1, read on the forward strand.
CTCAACGTCGGAATGGCATATGTGGTAGACCAAGCAAAAGTTATGTACGCAAACCTGGATCACGGCGGGCTTCTTCCTCTCTTCGCCCTTTAGATCCCTCTCTTGTCCTAGGACTGTGGTGTACTCAACATCTAGCCCAGCGACCCACTCATCCGTTGAACTCTTGAACATGCGTAGGAAGCGAGCAAGCCATGCTTTCACCGTCTCGGATCCACGTGTGTAGATGACGATGAACTGGTCGCCAGTGATGGCTCTAACCTGGTACTCAGCGGCGACCATGGAGATTTGGGAGGCCATGGATTTTGGAGGAGGGTTAGGAGAAGTTGAACTGTTGTACCCCACAAAAAAAACTGGGAGCGAACTAATGTGAAAGGACGGGACGACTGGGAGCGAACTGTTGTAAGGTAGAAGACGGGGACGAGTAGGACGTGCGAACGGCGTGGGGTTGCTGGCTTGCCGGTGGATAAACGGCTGCAAGCCCCCAAAGAGTTCTCGAGAACTATGCGGGACCCACTAGATGTCATGTCTACTAGACCCATATCGTAGGCCTGACGGTATAGCTTCTGCCTGTTCACACGCCATGCCGGCGCGTGGATGTAACTTCACTTAATCCCGTCAAACGTCACTGAAAGTGCAACTATCCCTAGGTGGTTTTGGTAATTCATAACAACATATAGCTCATTGAGCTAATGCTATTCCAAGATGATTATTTCAGGAAAGCTCAATGATTGGCATGGCATGGATGTGAAAGTGGAACCCTCAAAATGCTAAGGACAAAGGATTGGCTCAGGCTCAAAAGCTCAAGACTCTTCATTTTATATTTTAGTGATCCAAGATCACATTGAGTCTTTAGGAAAAGCCAATACTATTAAGGAGGGATGAGGTGTTGCTTAATGAGCCTCTTGCTTCATGTGCTTAGTGATATGCTCCAAAACCCTCAACTACTTTCCCATATCCACACATGACCTAAACCCTAAGCCAAACTCGGTCCTACCGATTCTTCCTATCCGGCGCCATCGAGTTTCACTTGTCATTAGCCACTGCCAAACCCTAGCAAGTCGGTTCTAACGATAAGGATCTCGGTCTCATCGAGATGGGGTTGCAAACTCTCTGTTTCCCTTTCGTAACTTTTCGGTCTTACCGAAAGAGCGAATCGGTCCCATCGAGATTGCAATGTAAACTCAGTGTTTCCCCTTTGTAACTTTTCGGTCTCACCGAGTTCCACTCGGTCTTACCGAAAGAGCAAATCGGTCCCACCGAGTTTGCCTGACCAACTCTCTGGTTAGCTAATTACCAAATTCGGTCTCACCGAGTTTGTGTAATCGGTCTCACCGAGAATATGTTATGCCCAAACCCTAACCATATCGGTCCTACTGAGTTGCATGTCAGTCCCACCGAAAATCACTAACAGTCACTAGGTTTACATTTTTGGTCCGACCGAGCTTATTGATTCGGTCCCACCGAGATTGGAAAACTGTGTAACGGTTGGATTTTGTGGAGGCTATATATACCCCTCCACCTCCTTCTCATTCGATGAGAGAGCCATCAGAACACACACACGATTCCAACTCATATGTTCTGAGAGAGAACCACCTACTCATGTGTTGAGACCAAGACATTCCATTCCTACCATATGAATCTTGATCTCTAGCCTTCCCAAGTTGCTTTCCACTCAAACCTTCTTTCCACCAAATCCAAATCCTGTGAGAGAGAGTTGAGTGTTGGGGAGACTATCATTTGAAGCACAAGAGCAAGGAGTTCATTACCTACACACCATTTGTTACTTCTTGGAGAGTGGTGTCTCCTAGATTGGCTAGGTGTCACTTGGGAGCCTCCGACAAGATTGTGGAGTTGAACCAAGGAGTTTGTAAGGGCAAGGAGATCGCCTACTTCGTGAAGATCTACCGCTAGTGAGGCAAGTCCTTTGTGGGCGATGGCCATGGTGGGATAGACAAGGTTGCTTCTTCGTGGACCCTTTGTGGGTGGTTGCTTCTTCATGGACCCTTCGTGGGTGGAGCCCTGTGTGGACTCGCGCAACCATTACCCTTGGGTGGAGCCCTGTGTGGACTCGCGCAACCGTTACCCTTCGTGGGTTGAAGTCTCCATCAACATGGATGTAGGATAGCACCACCTATCCGAACCACGGGAAAAACATCCGTGTCTCCAATTGCGTTTGAATTCTCCAAACCTTTCCCTTTACATTCTTGCAAGTTGCATGCTTTACTTTCCGCTGCCTATATACTCTTTGCATGCTTGCTTAAATTATGTGATGATTGCTTGACTTGTCCTAAAATAGCTAAAATCTGCCAAGAACTAAAATTGGGAAAAGGTTAAGTTTTTATTTGGTCAAGTAGTCTAATCACCCCCCTCTAGACATACTTTTGATCCTACAAGTGGTATCAGAGCTTTGGTCTCCATTTGCTTGATCTCCATAGCTTTTGGTGGTCATAGCCTTGGTTTCACAACCTAGGAGAGTATGGCGTCTAGCGAGGGAAATTATCACCGTAGAGGTCCTTACTTTGATGGTACTAATTTTGCTAGTTGGAAGCATAAAATGAAAATGCATATTCTTGGACATAACCCCGCCGTTTGGGCTATTGTGTGTGTTGGTTTGCAAGGTGACTTCTTTGACGGGAGAGAACCAAACCGTGAAGCTACCGCGGATGAGTTGAAGATGTTGCAATACAATGCTCAAGCTTGTGACATTCTCTTCAACGGATTGTGCCCCGAAGAATTCAACAAAATCAGCCGTCTTGAGAATGCAAAGGAAATTTGGGACACTTTGATTGATATGCACGAAGGTACCAACTCCGTCAAGGAATCCAAGTTGGATGTACTTCAAAGCCAACTTGACAAGTTCAAGATGAAGGATGGTGAAGGTGTCGCTGAGATGTACTCTAGGCTTGCTCTCATCACAAATGAGATTGCCGGCTTAGGAAGTGAAGAGATGACCGATCGATTCATCATCAAGAAGATTCTAAGAGCCTTGGATGGAAAATATGATACCGTGTGCACATTGATCCAAATGATGCCAAATTACAAAGATCTCAAGCCAACGGAGGTGATTGGAAGAATTGTTGCTCATGAGATGTCACTTAAGGATAAAGAGGAACTTCACAACAAATCAAGTGGTGCCTATAAAGCCTCATGTGAAGCCCCTACATCATCAAGTGAGAAACAAGACTTCAATGAAGAATTGAGCTTAATGGTGAGGAACTTCAACAAGTTCTACAAGAGTAGAAGCAAAGATAGAAGCTCCAAGTCAAGGTCCTACAATGACAAAAGATCTTCTAGTCGAGAGTGAAACTGTTACAATTGTGGAAGACCCAGACACTATTCCAATGCGTGTACGGCTCCCTACAAGAGAAGAGAAGATTCTCCAAAAAGAAGAAGCAAAGGATCACCACCAAGAGAGAGAAGGAGTAGAGATGATCATTATGAACGAAGATACTCACGGAGAAGCAAGGATTCGGAAAGGAAGGAAAAATCATCAAGGAGCTACACAAGATGAAGACATCAAGCTCATGTTGGTGAATGGGTATCCGGATCCGACTCCGACAGCCACTCCGAGAGAAGTTATGACTCCGACTCCGAAGATACTCAAGATGAAGGTGTTGCCGGTCTAGCACTTGTGTCAACCAACTCCTACGACATATGTGACTCACCAAATGAAGGAATTGGAAGATGCTTCATGGCCAAAGGTCCTAAGGTAACACACCCCGAGTATGTTGATTTCAATAGTGATGAAGATGACTTGTTAGGTGATGATTTGCTTGTTGACAACTCTAGTGATGAATACTGTGATGAAATATCAATTAAACATGCTAATCAAGATAAAACGAATGACAATGATAAGGAGAAAATTGAGGCCCTAACTAAAGAGCTAAACACTCTTAAGTTAGCTCATGAAACCATCTTCGAAGATCATCAAGAACTTTTAAGAGCTCATGAGAAATTATACTTTGAAAAGCTCAATCTTGAGCAAGAGCATGAGTTCTTAAAAGCAATCAATGATGATCTCCGCAAGAAAAGTTCTTCTTACATTGCCAAGCGTTTGCTCTTATCCACTTACATGCCTCAATTCAAGTCTAACAAGAAAGATTCTTCCTCTAGTAGTAACAATGATCATGCTAAATCAAATATTGTTACTTCTAGTAGCTCTCTTGATTCCACTAATGATTCTCTTAGCCAAGTTACACTTGAGCAAGAAAATAGTTTATTGAAGGGAATTATAGAGAAAGGAGTGTACAAAAGCCTTGCCGGGAGTAAGCAATTCGAGGAAATCATGCGCAAGCAAGGAATGCACCGGAAGAATCAAGGTGTTGGTTTTGAGCGAAAGTTCAATGCCAATGGAGTTGAGTGGGAAGAAGATCAATACCCCAAGACAAAGTTTGTCCCTCAACAAGAGAAGTATACTTCTTTCAAGGGGACACAAGCTCAAGATGATCTTCCACCACCAGACTACAAGCAAAAAGGCAAGGACAAGCTTCAAGAGGAAATTGATGCATTTGAAGAAGCTCCGAAGACCTTAGTCAAGTGGGTTCCCAAGACTACTTCAAGCTCCACTTCATCAAGTACGACTACAACTCCAAGGATTCCCATCAAGATGATGTGGATCCAAAAGAAGAAGAACTAGAGAGTTCTTGAGGGTGACTCCGCCAACATACTTCACTCTTATCATTTTGGCAAGAACTAGTGCAATCAACTTCCACATCTTGCACTAGTTCAAGGAGTCACAAACCCTCTTGTTGGTAAGACAAGGGACAAGGTAACCTAAAAGTTTTCGTGGACATCATCTTTTGTGTGCATCACTCTATGTCTATGGATATCCTCATTTGTTCCTTGTGGGACTAACCCATGTAGGTATTGAAAGTGCAATTCACTCAAATGGATAGCTCCAAGAGATCTACATCAACATTGAGCATCCACATCTTCAATATCTACATGAAGTCATCATCGACAAAACCCAAGGTTAGTTCATCCCTCTTAGGGGGGATATCACATCTAGGGGGAGCTTTACTCTAAGAGTTGAGCTAAAGCAACTCTAAAGATGTGAACAAAACAATGCTTTATGTAAAAGTGGTAACCCCACTTGAGCTTAAACGATGAGTATGACCTATGATCAAGTGATCTCACTTGACTCCTAAGTCAATATACTCATATATAGATGACCTAGTCATCGCAAATTGCTTGATAGATGCTAGAATTGGTTGTGCATGCCTTGTCACATATTTCATTTGCCATCTTATTGTGTGAGCATGCTGGTTGCATATTTTACTCATTCGAGGACATCCACTTGTTGTTTTGATTGTTCGGCTTTATTTTCTTTTGCCAAGTGGATGGACAAGAATGCCTAAGAACCTCCTCTAGCTATCTATGCTTTTCTCGTCTCAAACTCTATTCATGCTGCATCACAAAATTTGATCAAGTCAGATTCGAACCACTCTGTGTGAGGAGCGCTCGGAGTCCCCGTTCGTCATAGACTTAAACTTCCAAAACCTCTTTATGATTCTCGGTCTGACCGATACTCCACTTTCGGTCCTACCGAGATCATTAAGTTAATCTAGGTTTTCGATCTCGGTGCAACCGATTTGAACATTTCGGTCACACCGAGTTTTAGTAACTGCTTGCAGTTATGAACCTCGGTGCCACCGAGTTGTTCCACTCGGTCACACCGACAGGGTCGAGCTATATATAGTCACGGGCAAAATTTGGAAATTTCTCTGAACCCCTTCACCCGCGCGATAGCCTGCTCTGCCCTCGTGGTCTCCGGATCGTCTTCTCGCCGCCAGCCGCCTCCAGTCGCTGGTCTCCGTCGCCATCAACGGGAATTCTGCCCCGCCGTTGCCGCCGCAGCAAGTCCCCGCCAAACTAGGGTATGGACTTGATCTTTGTGCTACTCCTCAATCTGATTCCTAGCACATTGTGATCATATTGATTCTAGCCACGTTTGATAAACTTCTATCCAGTCAAAACACCCGTAGATTAGGTTTGATTCGAAAATTCTAGGTTTAGGTTTCCGTCGAAACCATCTCGGACCCACCGAGTTGAAAAACTCGGTCCCACCGATTTGGCTTATGCCATTGCACAAGTGAGACTCGGTCTGACCGAGAATTACTTATCGGTGTGACCGATTTTGGAACTCTGTGAAACCCTAGCAGTCTCGGTGCCACCGAACTGTGACTCGGTCCTACCGAGTTCACTAGTTTAGGTTCCAAAACTGCTTCGGTATCACCGAGTTTGAAAATCGGTAGATCCGAGATGATTTCAGTAGGAACCTAAAACTAAGTTTTTGGATCATTCTTTTTGCAAAAATCTCTGCATTTTGTGATGCTCATCCTTTCTACCTCATCTATAATCTATTCACAGGGTTAGCAGTCAGTTTGCAGCATGTCTGATCAAAGTGATAGCCAAAATATATCAGAGCAGCAAGTGGTGATGAGTGAGGGCACTAGTCCCTCCAGTTCATCTGATGAAGGCAGCAGGAGCACTCCCAGCAATTTGCCAAAGGTTGCCACGAGACAAAGGAAGAAGAGGACTTCAGATTCCGAAGATGAGGACTATGTGGCAGAGGAAGAGGCCACTTCCAAGAGAGTTGAGCCAGCTCAAGGCACTAAGCCAGGTCTGAAAATCAAAAGGCCAGTAGGCAGGCAACCAATGTCAAAGGCCAGAATGTCAACTGAGAAGCCCATAGAGCCAGTTGCAACTGAGAGCAAGAAAAGAAAGGAAAGGGTAAAGAAGACTGTGGCTAGAGTGCTTGGCAAAGCTTCCATCATGGAAGAGGAAGAAGAAGAAGAAGTAGCTGCACCAGCACCCAAGGCACCCAAGCTAATGGGAGATGCCATAAAATCAGGGGGGCTGCTTCCAAGGCCAAGCCAGCTCCAAAGCCAAAGCCAAAGAGGAACACAAGAAGCATTCCTGCAGCTGAAAAGAACAAGGCCCCAGTGCCTGAGACTGTTGCTGAAGAAGAGGAAGAGAATGTCCTAAGGAAGCTAAAGCCCAAGATCCCAGACCACAACGATGCTCATCCTGTGGCTGAGGACATGAAGCTCAGGAGAGATTCAGGGCTGAGAAAGTGGAGAGAAGCAGACCCGTATGCTTCAAGGAGAAGGACTGCCGTGGACTACATGTTTCACACCAAGGAGCAGCAGGATTTTTATGAGACAGTGCTGCTAGATAAGAAGCCCATTGTCTGTGATATGCAATGGGTTGATTGGACATACATCAAGGACAATGAGGAGCACTATCCTGGAGTGCATGACAGCTTCATAGCTTGTGGAGTAGCTGACTTTGTTGGGCAGAAGCTCACAAAGTGGAACGAGGAACTCATCATGCAGTTCTACTCCACAACTCACTTTTATCCAGATGGGAGGATCACATGGATGTCTGAGGGTACAAGGTACCAATCCACAGTTGCTGAGTGGGCACAGATCATTAATGCCCCAGAGGAGCAAGATGATGACTTGGATATCTATGCCAAGAAGAAGATGGACCACAACTCAATGTCAAATATGTACAAGGAGATCCCAAATGAAGCACTTGATACCTTCAAGTTTGGCTCAGTACATTACCTTCTGTCAGGGCTCCCGACGATCAATTGGATACTAAGGCACACCTTACTGCCCAAGTCTGGAGATCACAAGATGATCAGAGGCCATGCTATCAACTTGCTACATGTGTTTGATGTGCCTCAGAAGTTCAAGGTGATGAGCCTCATAGTGGAAACAATCAAGAGGACTGCAGCAGACCAGAAGAGGAGCTGCGGATATGCCCCTCAGATTCAGGAGCTCATCAACTCCAAGATGGGCACGGGCATATATGTATTGGACAAGGAACATTTGCCCATCCGTCCAGATTTTGAGAACAATGAAGTTGTGATGACTGAGAATGAGCCATCGTCTGCACAAGCATATGTAAAGAAGGAGAAGGCGAGGAAGGAGAAAGCTGCCAAGATGCCTACTCAAGAGGAGGCATCTGAATACTTCTTGAAGACCAAACAAGAGCAGCTTGGTTACTTGATTGCATCCACGCTGAGGATTGAGCAAAGTCTGGCCACCCTCACTCAGAATCAGCAGAGCCTAGAGAGAATCATGGAACATAAGTTCTATGACTTGGATGTCAAAGTAACGGAAGTTCAGTCTGCAGTGGAGCAGCTCCAGGAGGACATGCAGGAGAGGAGAGGCAGGACTACTACTCATGCCTTTGCCAGAGTACCGAGAGGCCCGAGGTCATCTGCCGTGCCAGTTGCTAACACAAGAGCCACCACCTCAGCACCATCCACAGCCTCAATTCCACCAGCTCCAGCATCTACTTCAGCTCCAACTCCAGCGTCTACTTCAGCATCTACCGAAGCCTTCGTCCTTGGAGTGATCCGGACTCCACCACCACTAGAAGATCAAGCCTGAGCGTCGATCTAGTGCTATGCATTTTCTAGGAACTTTTTGGTAACTTGTTGCCAAAGGGGGAGAAGATGTATAGATCATAGGCTTCGAGAGAGAGAGTGTTGCTTTTCTCTCTTGCTTTATTTGGTGGTTGTTTTTCGAACTTGTTTGCTTTTGAGTGCTTGAGATACTACGTCATTATTTGTGAGACATTGATGATCATGTGTTTGATCATAAGCTACACTTAATGCTTGCTTAATGCTATTATCTTATCTATCTTATGTGATCATTCATTATTCTTGGTGATGAGTGCATGTATTTCATTCTTATCATTTTAAGCGCTCCACCAAGATGTATGTGACATGGAAGAGTAACCCATGACTCTAACTCTTTGTGCATTTGCAGTCAAAAGCAAATTTTAAATATGCACAAATTTAGGGGGAGCTCTTACTTATCACATACTTCTCAAAGCGACGATATACTTCATGATTATTATCATTTGTCGAAGCTTTGATCTATATGTTGTCATCAATTATCAAAAAGGGGGAGATTGAAAGTGCAACTATCCCTAGGTGGTTTTGGTAATTCATAACAACATATACCTCATTGAGCTAATGCTATTCCAAGATGATTATTTCAGGAAAGCTCAATGATTGGCATGGCATGGATGTGAAAGTGGAACCCTCAAAATGCTAAGGACAAAGGATTGGCTCAGGCTCAAAAGCTCAAGACTCTTCATTTTATATTTTAGTGATCCAAGATCACATTGAGTCTTTAGGAAAAGCCAATACTATTAAGGAGGGATGAGGTGTTGCTTAATGAGCCTCTTGCTTCATGTGCTTAGTGATATGCTCCAAAACCCTCAACTACTTTCCCATATCCACACATGACCTAAACCCTAAGCCAAACTCGGTCCTACCGATTCTTCCTATCCGGCACCACCGAGTTTCACTTGTCATTAGCCACTGCCAAACCCTAGCAAGTTGGTTCTACCGATAAGGATCTCGGTCTCACCGAGATGGGGTTGCAAACTCTCTGTTTCCCTTTCGTAACTTTTCGGTCTTACCGAAAGAGCGAATCGGTCCCACCGAGATTGCAATGTAAACTCAGTGTTTCCCCTTTGTAACTTTTCAGTCTCACCGAGTTCCACTCGGTCTTACCGAAAGAGCAAATCGGTCCCACCGAGTTTGCCTGACCAACTCTCTGGTTAGCTAATTACCAAATTCGGTCTCACCGAGTTTGTGTAATCGGTCTCACCGAGATTACGTTATGCCCAAACCCTAACCATATCGGTCCTACCGAGTTGCATGTCAGTCCCACCGAAAATCACTAACGGTCACTAGGTTTACATTTTCGGTCCGACCGAGCTTATTGATTCGGTCCCACCGAGATTGGAAAACTGTGTAACGGTTGGATTTTGTGTGGAGGCTATATATACCCCTCCACCTCCTTCTCATTCGATGAGAGAGCCATCAGAACACACACACCATTCCAACTCATATGTTCTGAGAGAGAACCACCTACTCATGTGTTGAGACCAAGACATTTGATTCCTACCATATGAATCTTGATCTCTAGCCTTCCCAAGTTGCTTTCCACTCAAACCTTCTTTCCACCAAATCCAAATCCTGTGAGAGAGAGTTGAGTGTTGGGGAGACTATCATTTGAAGCACAAGAGCAAGGAGTTCATTACCTACACACCATTTGTTACTTCTTGGAGAGTGGTGTCTCCTAGATTGGCTAGGTGTCACTTGGGAGCCTCCGACAAGATTGTGGAGTTGAACCAAGGAGTTTGTAAGGGCAAGGAGATCGCCTACTTCGTGAAGATCTACCGCTAGTGAGGCAAGTCCTGTGTGGGCGATGGCCATGGTGGGATAGACAAGGTTGCTTCTTCGTGGACCCTTTGTGGGTGGTTGCTTCTTCGTGGACCCTTCGTGGGTGGAGCTCTGTGTGGACTCGCGCAACCGTTACCCTTGGGTGGAGCCCTGTGTGGACTCGCGCAACCGTTACCCTTCGTGGGTTGAAGTCTCCATCAACGTGGATGTAGGATAGCACCACCTATCCGAACCACGGGAAAAACATCCGTGTCTCCAATTGCGTTTGAATTCTCCAAACCCTTCCCTTTACATTCTTGCAAGTTGCATGCTTTACTTTCCGCTGCCTATATACTCTTTGCATGCTTGCTTAAATTATGTGATGATTGCTTGACTTGTCCTAAAATAGCTAAAATCTGCCAAGAACTAAAATTGGGAAAAGGTTAAGTTTTTATTTGGTCAAGTAGTCTAATCACCCCCCTCTAGACATACTTCCGATCCTATAGTCGCGCCTCCCACGACCTTCGCCTCCCTCGCGCGGTCGCGCCCTTTGAGACTTCGACTGACTATAAATGAGCAATTTTTTTGCCTTTTTTTAGACAAGCAATTTTTTTGGCCTACTCCGCATGCATCATACTCTCTATGGTCCTTTTTACTCCCGTCAACCATTTGCAAAGTGTTTGACCAAATTTATACTTTTTTTGAACACCACCTTATATTAATTAACCAGCCACACCAGTACACTCATTCGATACAATATTCACCACACAGGGCGGTACGTTATTTACAAGAATACCATCTAATCTATTGTCAAAGCTATATTTAGCGATTAAGTGTGCCACCTTATTGGCCGAACGGCTAATCTTTGACAATTGAAGATTGTTGATCAACTTCGAGATGCTCAACGCTTTCATCTTCAGGTCACGCATAGCAGACCTGTCAACGCTTTGACAGGCATCAATGAAATCCCACGACCAAATTTATACTAAAAATATCAATATCTACAATACTCCCAAAACACTTAGGCGCGGTGCATTAACTTCTACCTCGTTTCTTGTTTCTTGACATATCAACCAATAGGAGATGTGGGTGTACATGCTTTTAATGACTTGAGACTACCAAACACGACATGCAGTGGTTAGTTCATTGCATGCAATGCTATTAATTAGCAAATAAACATTAAGATCTCTCGTTTTCCCCTCCTCCTTGGTCACAGTGCATTATCTAAGATGACTTTCTCACCTAGACGGAGGGAGTACTGATTATAATGAGTATAAGAAGTACGTTTTATAATGAGTGTAAAAATGTTGACTTGACATTGTAAATGTTGACACATTGTGGAATAGTTTTTGAAGTCTGCAAAAGTACTCAACTAGTGTTGTCGTTCTCCACAAAATAATGTGTTTACCAATGCATGCATGAACACTAGTTACTCTAACCCCCCTCGCTTCTTTAATTCTTTGCCACATCAGCATGTTTGCCATTCCCGTGTGCATGATACCAGCTAAGATACCACCATTATGGCCAGCCTTAATCATCGCATGCAATAATTTAGTGCACCTTGAAATATGAACATGTGTGGGGCGTGTTTGTTTTTAATGACTTGAGACTATACCTAGCCCGGCATGCAAGATGACTTATTATGCACCGTTCCCCATACCTGCAGGAAGCCCGTTCGTCTCCAAATGTTTTCCTCTCCATGTGTGGAAACAATATGCCTGCCAAACTCTCCTTCTCCCTCCGGCGGTCCCACCACTCCACCCCGTGTGAAAAAATCTGCATGCATGACTCTCCTCCCCCCACGCTCATCCAATCTGTTGTGACCAGCAATATTTCCACCCCTTCACTACCCCATAATTTACTCCAACAAATATGCCCACGTAGATGTTACTTAATTGCAGGTGCATTCGGTCACTGACATATGGGCCCCACAGGGGTCTGGCCCACATGTTAGTGACGCAACTGGACCGGCAGTTAAGTCAGTGCAGCTCAGTCCATAGCTTACGTAGGTGTGCCATTGCTCGCTATAAATACTGCGCCTCCCACGACATCGCTATCTCCTCCCCCTCACGTTCACGTTCATCGCTATCTCCTCCCTCTCACGCTCACGTTCATCGCTATCTCCTCCCCCTCCCTCTCACGTCGACCACCATGGCATCGCCCCTCCCAAGCCCTAGGAGCCCCTCGCTGCACCGCGCGGACGGTCACGCGTCGCCGTTCCGTTCCTCGCCGCCACTAGTTGAGGAGGACGCGTCGGTGTTCCGCTCCTCGCCGCTACGCGACGCGTCGCCGTTCCGTTCCTCGCCGCCACTAGTCGAGGAGGACGCGTCGGTGTCCCGCTCCTCGCCACGACACGTCGGCGTTCCGCTCCTCGCTGCGACGCGTCGAGGTGGACGCGTCAGCGTTCCCAATCTCTCCAGCACGTGCACCGGAGGACGCGTCGGCTCCCTGCTACGAGGAGAACGCCGCGCCGCCCGCCGAGCCCCCCAGCCTTGAGGAGCTTTGGAAAGAAATGGATGTTGCCTTGTGGGAGGCTTTGCCTCCAGCAGAGCGGGCCAAAATAGAGGCGGAGAAGAAGGTCGAGGAATAGAAGCGCACCGCGGAACAAGCTACCTGGGAGGGCTATGTCACGTCCGAGAGAGTCAGGCAATTGGCTCTTTGGCAGAAGGCTCGTGCGAGGGTCGTGAGGGTGGCGGAGGACGCCCGTGCCGACGCCCTGAGTGCAGCCGGGCCCAAGCGCCTCATCTAAGCTTGGCGGTACATGGACCGGGTGCACGCTTCCAGCGAGGAGGAGTACCTGTTGGCGCCGGATCACCACACCGGTGAGATCGCGCTCGCCCGCCGGCAAGCCACCAATCAGCACCTCGCGAGTTGCGAGGCTGAGGAAGAGAAGTTGTGTCGGCGCGCTGGGAAACGGCCGCGCACCGGGCACTCATGGCGCGCTGCAAGCGCTCCTACGAGCGCCGTGGCTTTTAGGAGGAGTATAAGTTTTGTTTCGTAAGGCGATCTCATTAGTTTTGGTTCGCAAATGATAAATCCCGAACGTTCAGGAATTTTTAGCATCCTTAATTAAGTATGTAAAAGCGAAAGTTTGGAAACCTTGTGTATTCGTACGCATTTTGCAAGTACGTGCATATAGCACAAACTTTACTATATACTATCGCACTACACGTCTCTCTCGATATATGCTTGTAGACTGTGCTACTCCCTCCGTCCAGGTCAATAAGTCATCTTCGGTTGTGCACCGTGACCAAGAAGGAGGGAAGACTTATACACCTAGACGGAGGGAGTACTACTATTACTTATGTACGTGCAAATGCACGTTCTAACATTACGGTGCGGTTTTTGTAAAAGTAGAAAAACAGCACTAGTCAAGCTTGTGAAATGATTCAATGCAAAACAAATGCAAAAATGCTCGTTTGATTGTTTACTTTTAGCTTCCTTCTCTGTAATACTTTGTACAGAGTATCTCACTAGTTGGAAAGGCATGCAAATTCCCAAACCGCTTCCTACACCCTATATCTCACTGGTTGCCGGCGTTGACGTTGTCGCCCATGTCGAGGATGAGGTTGCCGAGGTCGGGGAAGAAGTCGTCGTTCACGAAGTCGTCGTTGCTAGCAGTCGCGCGAGTGCGCTCCCCAAAAACCTGATCGCCCGTCTCCCGTACAGAATCATGAGAGGCGGGGTTTCGAAGGCCTGCTGTCCCTTCTCCCGGTGCACACCGAAAGGAGGGATGGAGAAGACTTGCTTGGCGGCGCAATGATCTGGAACGGTGGTGAGAAACTATATAGTGCGGGCCGGGTAGGTCGTGGGAGTATAGCTCTGTCCTCGGCTCGGCTCAATCCCGTAACCCGCGGTGCGTCGTGACGAGGCGTGGCGTGGCGAGGCGAGCGAGGAGGAGGAGCGCGCGTGTAGGTCTCCTCTTCTCATGCTCATACAAGTGGTAGAAGAGCTCACCTTATAAAGGCCTACTAGCAAAATTCCAACATCGACCAGGCCGTCCATGAAACAGGAGTGGCTGTAGGGGACGTTGAGCTAGTTGAATATATGAGCAAGTTACTACGAGATTTAATCCGAATAAGCAAAAAATAAATCATGACGGCTATAACAGAGATGAAACTAATCATGTGGACTAGCATAGTAGTAGGATATAGAGTAGAAACATGAATTCTACCACGATTTTGAACAGGAAGGACAGAAACACATACGGTGCAACGGGAGCAGCACCGTTAGCGTTGAGGTTGTCGCCCATGTCCAAACACAACGTAGACACGGTCTTTGAGCATGGTTCGTAGTCATTCCACGCTCGGGCATTGAAGTTTGTAACTATTTTAGATTAGAATATACTACTCCTCCGGTGCTAGTAGTAGAGCAGAGTCCTACTCTACTACTCTACTCAAGCAAGTTAGGGCATAGCATTGTAGGGAGTACCAGTACTGTGATCACTCAAGCAAGTTTTCTGGCATCGACATGACCCTACGCTGCTGGTATGTGTCTCGTAAGTCAAGCGGCATGTTGTAGTCATCATCACCTGTCCACTTCCCGCAGCACATATTCGCTTCTCCATCTTTGTCCGCACATAATCTCGTCCAATATTCCATCCCCGGTAAGGCGCCTCCCCCCCTCGTTCGAAACCCAAGCACTACCAATGGCAGAACTGAGCAGCGTCCGCCGAAAGAGTAGCTGGAATTCGCTCCCCACAGAGGTAATCAAGCTCATTGTTTTGCGTGTGGACAATCTCAGTACCATGTCGCTCGCCGCGTGCTCGTCGGGGTTGTACCGTTTACTCAAAGCCCTCATGCCGGAGCTTTTTAAGCCAGCTGCTTGCTTGCTGATGCCGCCTGATCTTCAGAAACAGTGTGTCACGCAGCATAACGATCATAGGGTGGCGAGCATCAACCCCCTTGACTGCGATCCGATCCCCGTCAGCCTTAACTACATTAACGGTATGTACTGGGTCGGCATGAACATGTCTTGGATGGTGCTCGTCGACGGTCGCGGTAGCTGGATGCTCGTGGAGGTCTACACCCGGTGATTGATCCCCCTTCCTTCGATTAACACTGCACTGCTTTGGCACCGCGGCCCAGAATACTCGGAATCTTACAGTAGCCAACATGATACCGAGTTTGATTTGCTCAAGGTTGTAATCTGCCAAGTGCCCACAAGATCTGCGAATTATAAAGACTTCAGGCTGATTGCATTCTTCAACCGCGGTCTCGCCTATCTGACAGGTCACTGCAGTAAGTGGATAAATCTGCACATCCATCGTAGGATCATACATCCTCCATGGTTCTCTGATGCCATTGAACACAAGGGCTTCATTTACGCTGTCGACTCCTTCTATGGCTGGACGTATTGCTGGCCTACTCCAGTCATCGCTACAAATGGTTGTTACAGCAGTATGTTACTTTCCTATGATATCATGATGGCTTGCTTATATTACTGTCAACATTTGCTGAAAAAATAATCATGCTCATAACATGTTGTTCTTAAGATTGACTAAACCAAGAGCCCTTTTTTATTTGACTCCAACTTGATATGATGTTGTAGGCCGCCTGGTGTCCCTACCCTTCCTAATCCCAAAACCTTTCAAAGAAAAGTGGCATCGCAGTTGCAGGTGGTTCCTGGCTCGATCAGACGATGGCGAAAGATTGATGATCGTTCGCACATACCAGACGTGTTGTTTCGCGGAATACAATCACAGTCACTACAAGGTCTTTGAGTAGGATCCCAGCTTCTCTGGACCTTCAGGAATTTTTGACTGGAGGCTGGTAAGTAGCCTTGGTACATGCTCTCTGTTTGTCGGACTGAATTATCTGATTAACCAGGAGATAACCGATGGCAAGGATCATGATGGCAGCGTGGTTTCGTTCATCAGGCAAAACTGTGTGTACACAACGTACCATGCGTCTCTCCATGCACCATACCCTGATATGTGCCGCCACGCTCTGCAGCCCAAAGTAGGAGAGAGGGTCGCAAGTATCAGACTTCGACCTGCTGGCTGGAGTTTCCCCCGTCAGGCACCCATCTGGTTCAAGCCGTCAGCCAATCTCCAGAGCTTAATAAATAGTAACGTCTAACTGAGCCAATTAGTTAGATGCGTACACTTGGTGTAGTAGGATCTTTATTTAGTTTGATGCATACACTTGTTCTTTTTTGGTAGCTCTTTTGTAATGATGGCTGATGTTTGGTTTGGAAGAGAGAGCTGCGTCTTCACTCTTCTGGCCTGCTTACTGTTTCTGTTGCACCCCCAGCCCTGGTTGTTGCTGCTGCTGTTTTCAATGTACAATCAGTAGTACATTTCATCTGTTGGTTGAATAAATGTGTTGTTAGAATGACAAACACAATGTTTTGGAAGTCGTTGCACGGTTCGATCCTTTAGTGCCCCGTACCGTACGTAGCGCATACTATTTATCGTACGGAACACATTTTTTTTGAAACTCAGAACACATTTCTACTTGTTGATAACATGCAGCCCACTGATGAAGGCCCAATAGAGAAGTCCATAATTAACTGGAAGGGAGGCTCTCACATGAATCCGGCCCAGGTACATGCTCATGGTCCCCTAAACGTAAATAAGTAAATAAATAAATAAATAAAGCTAAATGCTCATGCACCGGTTCTTTGGGAAAATAGGTAGCCCGGTATTTCTTTTTGAAGAATACCCAAGCTAGGCCTATTTGTTTTCTCTGAATTACTGGGCTGCAAATCTTTCAAGACGAGGAGGGATGCATTCCGGCTTGGCTTAAGAGTATGGTCAATGTTTGTTAAAAGTAATATCAAAAGGTGTTGAAAATTCCAAAAAATTATAGCAAATGGGATATAAGTTTCTTTTTTTGTTTTTGTTCTTCACTGATATATTATACATATTTCATTGGATTTAACATGACATAGTACTAATTTATTTTTAAATTTGTTTTAGTATGGCTATTAATTTTTAGATTAAGAATATTCTGTTCCCCGGCAAAATTTTGTGAATTTTCAAAATTTCCCACATATGTAGTTAATTTTTAAAATGGCCAGCAATTCTAAAAATGGAAAACGGGCTGCAATAAATTCCATATGAATTAGAAAATGAGTAAAAATTATAAAAATAATAGCAAATGGGCTGTACACGCCATAGATTTCGAGGCTGACTTGTTTACGCAAGGCTTTGTTAGTGAACAAATGATTCTAGCAGCAGTTAGTGTTGGATGTCCATCCAACGGCCGATGTGCTTCTTCAATCTCTGATCTTCCTGCTCCAGCCGCCTAAACTAGCACCGTCGGGACTGCCTGCTCCCTCCTCTTGTGGCCCGCTGTGATACCGCGCAGGCTTCCCCGGCCCACCCTCCTCCCTCCGCTGGCCTGGTCGCACGCAATCAACCGCCTCCTTATTACGCGAAAAAAATGATTCCTCCCACTGACATCTGGGGCGCACCGGTTGGGAGGCTAACCTATGGGCCTACTAAGTTGACGCGTACGCAGGGCTTGTCAACTTAGTCAACAAATGATTCTAGCAGCAGTAACCGTTGGATTTGAATCGAACGGTCTTGTTGCTTCTTCAATCGCTGCTCTTCTTGCACCAGCCGCCCAAACCAGCACCGGGGAGACCGCCTGCTCCTGCCTCCAGTGGCCGGCTATGCTGCCAATGAGGCCTCATCGCCCCCTACTACTCCCAACGCTAGCCAGGCCCTGCGGCGACGGCAGCCTCACACCGCAGCTGAAACAGTGAACCCTCGTACTCCTCTCCGCGTGGGCATCCACTGCCGCGTCTTCCCTGGCTCCGCGTTGTCCCCTTCTGTGACACCCTCGATTCAATCGTACACTAATCATACACGCAAATGTGTACGATCAAGATCAAGGACTCATGTAAGATATCACAACACAACTCTAGACACAAATTAAAATAATACAAACTTTATATTACAAGCCAGGGGCCTCGAGGGCTCGAATACATAAGCTCGAATACACAAGAGTCAGCGGAAGCAACAATATCTGAGTACAGACATAAGTTAGACAAGTTTGCCTTAAGAAGGCTAGCACAAAAGCAACAACGATCAAAAAGGCAAGGCCTCCTGCCTGGGAGCCTCCTAACTACTCCTAGTCGTCTGCGGCCTTCACGTAGTAGTAGGCATCCTCCGGGTAGTAGTAGTCATCAGTGGCGTCGTCTGGCTCCTGGGATCCGTCATCTGGTCGCAACAATCGGGTATGGGGGAAAAAGAAGTAGCAAAGCAACCGTGAGTACTCATCCAAAGTACTCGCAAGACTTACATCAGATCTAAACTAAGTATGCATCTGTATCAAAGGAATGGGTTGTATCTGTGGACTAAACTGCAGAATGCCAGAAGAGAAGGGGAAATCCTAGCCTATCGAAGACTAGCGTCTTCAAGCATCTTCAAGCATCTTGCAGCATATAGAAGAGTACAGATCAACATAATGTAAGTAGTAGTGTTATCAACCTCGGCCAGAGATCCTTTCTCGACTCCCTGCGAGAAAGCAATCCCAGAGCCATACTATCCATTTCTCATCTCAAGTATCCAGTTCTAGTTGTATCGATAGGGATACAACTCCAAGTGTCAGTTACCATAGGACAGGCTATCGATAGATGTTTTCTTCCCTGCAGGGGTGCACCAACTTACCCACCACGCTCGATTAACTCCAGCCGGACACACTTTCCTGGGTCATGCCCGACCTCGGCCAAACAATACGCCGCAACCCGACCTAGGCTTAATAGAGAGGTCAGCACGTCGGACTAAACCTATGCCCCAGGGGTCATGGGCCATCTCTCCGGGAACTCCTGCACGTTGCGTGGGCGGCCGCTGAGCAGACCTAGCTACCTCCTTCAACAAGGCAGGAGCTTACGCAGTCCAACCCGGTGCGCACTGCTCAGTCGCTGACGTCTATTAAGCTTCGGCTGATGTATACGACGCAGAACACCCATACAATGCCCACGTGATGGTTAGTGCTATCAGGCCAGAGGCCCCTAGGATCAAATATCCAAATCATAGTGGATTAGGAGCACGCGGTAACGAGCAGAGACTCACGATCGATGTGACCCCGTTGCCCCGTCTCGAGTACTTGCGGCAAGGGCTAAGAATGCCCGGCCACGCCTCGTAAGTATCTCGCAGGCACCTTCCAGGTCAACCCGACTCCACATCACTCGCAATTAAGCTCGCGCGGGTACCCTCAGGGCCGACCCGTCTTTAGTAACATGTCTCAGTGCAAAGACATAGTAACCATAGTAACTGTGTGTCTAACACCAAGGGGAAAACCCGAGGAATCACCCCCGATGAATTCCACTCGATGTTATCATCAAGGTGAACGTAAGAGGATCCACCCTCGAGGTTCACACTTGAGGGGTTGCACGACAAAGCCGTAACGAAACTGGTTAAGGAGGAAATCACCCTCGATGACCTCGACCGTGTAGCTACACTACAGAGATCTCATCAGGAGTGATGTAAGAGGTTCCACCCTCGGCACTCGATGGTAACTCTGTAGAGTCGTACAACTAGGGGGGTGATGTGCGGTGTCGGGGCCTAGACGTCGATCACGTTGATCGAGTCATCGAACATAAAGCGAGGCAACTGGGATAAGGTGGGGGGTCACTGATGGATCTCTAACCAACCTATACTAAGCAGTTTAGGATAAGCAGGTAACGTATGAAAGCAGGAAACAACAACAGGCTATGCATCAGAGTAGGATCATACATAAAGCAGTAGCAGTTCTAATGCAAGCATGAGGGGGAAAGAAATGGGCGATATCTGAATGCTCAAGGGGGGTTTTCTTGCCTGGAAGCTCTGCTGAAAAAAGAAGTGTCGTCGTCGACGTAGTCGATCACAGGGGCAGCATCAGTCTCGGAGTCTACCGGAGAGAAGAGGGGGAAGAAACAGTAAATACAAAGCAAACAGATGCATGACAAGACAACAAGCGGTACTAGGGGTGTTCTAACACGGTGCTACACGATACTGGCGAAGGGGGATAACATCCGGGAAAGTTTTCCCGGAGTTAAGCATTTTTAGACAAAGGAATGGGAGGGGGAAGGTTGCTTGTTTGCTATGCTAGGTGCGTGTGGCGGATGAACGGACCGCGTATTCGGATTCATCTCGTCGTTCTGAGCAACTTTCATGTATAAAACTTTTTCATTCGAGTTACGAATTATTTTCTATGATTTTTCAAAGTTTTAAGCAGTTATTTGGAAATCCTGAAAATTGGCTAAGTCTGAGAATTGCTTAGTTTTAAACATCAGTTAGCTGTTTTCCAAAGCCTATAACAAATGTTCTGTAGTTCTAATGGAGACACTTCCTATAAGTGTTTTACTCTACAGCAATAGAACTACAAGGCCATGCCCTTTGATGGCACGCCAAGTCCCTGTAACTTGTTCATTTTCTGCTCTCAAGTTGCTATGGCAGTATATCTGTTTTTAGTTCTTCCAGTTAACAGAACATAGACTTTTGTCATTTTCATAGGAATTAAACCAGGCAAATTTTGGATTTGGTCATCGTAGATTTAGAAAAGCTAGCTAGCTAGCAGCTACAGTAGCTAGTAGTAGTATAGACAGAGCAGCGTTGGCAAGGAGAGAAGCGGCAGAAGTGCGGCAGCAAGCAGAGCATCAACGCGGGGAGCAGCGAGCAGGCGGGCGCATGGTAGGGCGCCACTGGGTGAGGCACGGCGTGGCCAGAGGCTGGTGCGGTCGGGCGGAGGCAGGCACGGGAGGTAGCAGGCGGGGCTACGCGGGCGCGCGCGGTGGCGGCAGGCAATGGCAATAGTGGGCGCAGTTGGCTGTGCGGGCACCCGGCCAGGTGAGGAGGGCACGATGGGGCGTGGCGCGGACGACACAGGTCGCAGCCAGGTGCAGTTGGGCACGCGCAGGGGGACACGGGGGCGCAGTTACACGAGACAGAGGGGCCGTGGGCAACTGCGAGACGCGGCCAGAAGCACGGCGAGCGCAGCTCCGGGCAAGACGATGTGCGGCGGCCTACGGCGTGGAAAACGAAGGGGCAAGAGGAGAAGCAACGGCGAAGCTCGCAGTGAGGATGACGGGTCGGGCAGTGGGCTCGAAGAAGGCTTGAAGACGACGATCCTCGGCGGGGATCCACGATGACCGAAGGCGGAAGGCGGAGCCGATCCCGTCGATGTATGGATCCGTGCTCGAGTCCGATGGCACAGGCGATGTGGAGGACGACGAAGGTTCTCCCCGACGTGGTCTCCGGCGAGGGAGAGCGCGGTGGCCGCGTCCATGGCGTCGGCACGGCGACAGATGCGCACGAGTGCTCGTGCGAGAGGGAGAAGGGAGAGGAAGTGAGAGGAGAGTGGGCGAGATCTAGGGGGAAATCGAGGCGCCAAGGAGGCGGTCTTATCCTCCCATCGGTGGCGTACGGGGCGCGGTGCCGGGTCCGGCGGGGACGAGCGGGAGCCCCCTCCCGGTCGATCGTACAGGGGAGGAGAGGGACAGACGACCCGGGGAAGGGTTGGGCCAGTTGGTCCAGTTGGGGGTCCTTTTTTTTCACCTTTTCTCCTTTTAGGTTTCTGTTTTGTTTTTGTTTTATTAAAACAGAGACAGAGGGAAATGTTTGGGCTACCAAAATACCTAGAAAAAGGTGGGACTAGACCACTTAAATTCTTTGTAGTATTTGGCACTGCCACAAATAGTTTGAGGGACAATTGAATCCAATTGGAATTTTCACAAATAAAATAGCATTTTTTAAAATGCTAAAATAGCACGGTTCTAATCGCTAAAGTCCATCTTGGCTTGGAGGTGATGTTGGTTCCCTTAACAATTAAATGTTATGGAATTTTGGGTCAAAGATGAACTATGTTGCGGCAACTTTCGTGCAACTTCATAATTCACTTCCAAATTGAGTTTGACTTGAAAGTGGAAATTTCAAAGGATATTTGAATCAAAGGTGATCAAGCACTGTTTAGTAAAATGATTAACTTAATCACAATGGGTTATTGTAGCATGACACTGAGGGTGTTACACCTTCCTAGGCCTCACCGTTGTCCACCGCCTTGGTGCTCTCAGCGCGGCGTGGTCAATGTGGTCAACAACATTCCATCGGAACAATACTGTACGTGGAGAGGCTGACAGCTGGGTCCACGGCCACAGCCCAGTTTTTTTTGTGATTTGCCAAGTAAGTCGCTTTGTTAGGCCTGTTGGGCTGCAAATCTTTCAAGACGAGGAGAGCTTTCATTTGGCTGGCCGAGAAAATGACCCATCAGTAATGAGAAATGGGTTGTACATTTTTAAAACACATCAAACCGGCAATTAGTTTCAAATATCTTTTTTCCATTTCGAGATTTGGAATTACATTAATTTCTATGCGTGGAGAATTTGTTGGATTTTATATTGATATACATTTATTTTTAAAATCAGTTTGAATGTGAGTTGAAATTTTGGGATTAAAAACAGTTCAGACCGCACCAAAATATGCAAAATTTCATATAATTTTTTAACCGTGGCCACAATATGGGTTGCAATGCTAACAAAAAGAATATGGGCTCCAAAAAAACCTTAATAATTAGCAAATGGGCTGTAAATTATTAGAAATAATGGCAGATGGGTTGTATGCTGTTTTCCACGGATTTGAGGCTTTCCTAAAAAAAGCTTGACGCACAAGCAGTGATTGTTGCATGGCCATCCAACGGCCGTCGTGCTTCTTCAATCTCTGCTCTTCCTACTCCAGCCGCTCAAACAGGCGCCGGTGGGACTGCCTGCTCCCTCCTCCCCGTGTCGTTCCCTTCCTAGGCCTCACCGTCGTCCACCGTCCTGCTCTCGGCGCGGCCTGGTCAACGTGGTCAACGACCGACATGTATCTGAAGTGGACTTTACGTGGAGAGGCCGACAGCTGGGCCCACGGCCGCACGCAAGGAAATGCCTCCTTATTATGTGCAAAATAATGATTCCTCCACCTGACATCAGGGACCCACCGAAAGGGCCTCTGTATTTCGTGAAAAAAACGTTACCGCCGCTGACAGCTCGGACCCACCAGCTATATCTTCGCACACAAGGAAGTGCCTCCTTATTACGCACAAAAAAATGAATACTCCCCTTGTTAGCTGGGACCCAGTATAGTGGCAGACTGACTTGTTGGCCTACTAAGTTGACGGGGATGGAGGGCTTTGTCAACTTAGTCAATATGCACGATTCTAGCTCCAGTGACCGTATGATGTCCATCCAACGGCCGTAGTGCTTCTTCAACCTCTGGTCTTCTTGCTCCAGCCGCCCAAACCAGCGCCGGTCGTGCCTCGTGCTCCTGCCTCCCGTGGTCGGCTGCGATGCGGCGGAGGCCTCACCGCCCCCTACTACTCCCACCGCTGGCCAGGCCATCCCTCTGCTCACCCACACCCCCTGTTATTCTGCGGCGACGGCAGCCTCACACCGCAGTGAACCAGTGAACCCTCGTACTCCTCTACGCGTGGGCATTCACTACCGCGTCTTCCCCGGCTCCGCGTCGTCCCCTTCCTAGGCCTCGTCGTCGTCCACCGCCCTGGTGCTCTCGGCGCGGCGTGGTCAACATGGTCAAGGAACGGCTTCCATCGGACGTGGACTGTACATGGAGAGGCTAACAGTTGGGTCCATGGTCACAACAATAAAGTGCCTCCTTATTACGTGCAAAATAATTATTCCTCCACCTGACAGCAGGACCCACCGGACGGGCCACCATATTTTGCCCCCCTGACTGCTGGGACCCACCAGCTACATCTTCGCACGCAAGGAAGTGCCTGACAGTCGGGACCCACCTGGTCGAAGCGTACGTAGCATTGTCATTTTGGTCGTGAACGTGTACGTACATATATACTGGTCGATGTAGAGGCGTGCACGTGTCGTAGTAGAGGCGGCCACAGTGCAAGAAAGAAAATACGCCACGTACGTGTACATACGGGCGGGGTCTCGAACGCTTACTCGCGCATACGTATGGCGAGGGCTCGTGTACATGGCTGGGTCGGAACAGAGAAACAGCATCGTCATCATGTTCATGGGAAGGCAACGGAATGCGTCGTGTTCATGGGGAGGCAACGGAATGCGTCATGTTCATCGGAAGGGCTTGGACGGAACAGACGATGGAAATGAGGCCTGGCGTACCGCAGAACGGAGGAAACGGCCTTGTGTTTGACCGGCCACGTTCGAAACGGGGTCCTGTTCATCGGGAGGGGTGTGGCGTACCGCAAAACGGAGGAAACGGACCTCCTACGGTCGAAACGGGGGTCCTGTTGATCGGGAGGGGTGTGGCGTACCGCAAAACGGAGGAAACGAACTTGTGTTGAAGCACTATGGTCGAAACGGGGGTCCTGTTCATCGGGAGGGGTGTGGCGTACCGCAAAATGGGACTCCACGGGATATTGTTCATCTCCACCGTCGACCCCCTCCAGCCTCCACGAGCTACTGTTCATCCATCGTCGACCTCCTCCAGCCTCCACCTGCGACTGTTCATCCACGGGCTCCTGTTCATTCAGCCTCCACCGCACGCTATTCCACCGGCTACTATTCAACCAGCCCTCTCCATGGGCTCCTGTTCAACCACCCCTCCACAGGCTACTGTTCATCCCGCCCTCCATCGTCTACTGTTCATCCAGCCCTCCACGGGGTCCTGTTCATCCAGCCCCAACCGGCTCGATCGATCGGGGTCCTGTTCATCCACCCTCACCGGGAACTATTCATC
>NC_041392.1:143871781-143875011 GCF_002162155.2 Triticum dicoccoides
CAACGCTCACTGTTCATCCAGAGGCAGCATCGATCGGCTTCAGTTAGCAGCAGTAGCGAAGGAATCGCTCGATCGGGTTCAGTTAACAGCCATCGATCGATCGCTCGGGTTCAGTAACGCGTAGCCTGCAGTGCAATCGCTCGGGTTCAGTTAGAGCCCAACGCCTCGCTCGGGTTTAGTTAGAGCCAACGCCTCGCACACACGCACGTACGTGTACGAGAGAAACGCGCATCGCTCGGCCCCGACCTCCCACCGTAACCGGGAACTCCCCGAAATTTTCCTCGCCCTCGCTTCTACCACGGATTTTTCCGTCATGGACGGCCCAAAGAATGTCATGCAGCTGCGTCTCCGGCCCGCCCAGGACGAAAAGCCCATTTTCTGTCATGATTTTTTGTCATAGAAGTAGGATCCCACCACATCTATGATGATACCGGGGTTTGTCACAATTATCGTCATAGAAGTGTCATATGTATGACAGAAAAAAAATTCGTTCAGCCCAAAATGTCACGGATGTGTCTTTTTTTTGTAGTGGCACATGGCTAAGAGAAGACTTAGTGTGCCTTTGGGGTGCCCCCTGCCCACGTATATAAAGGAGGGAGGGAGAGAGGCCGGCCCCCTAGGGGCGCGAAGAGTATGGAGTACTACTAGGACTTCCAAGTCCTAGTAGGAATCCCTTTCCTTTTCGGAGTAGGAGAGAAGGAACGAGGAAAAGAGAGAGGGAGTAGGAAAAGGCAAGGGGGGCGCCACCCCCTTCCCCTGGTCCAATTCGGACCCATGGGGGGCGCCACCTCCCCTTGGCCTGCCTCCTCTTTTCCTGTATGACCCAATAAGGCACATTACTTCTCCTGGTGAATTCCCGTAACTCCCCGGTACTCCGAAAAATACCCGAATCACTCGGAACCTTTCCGATGTCCGAATATAGCCTTCCAATATATCGATATTTACCTCTCGACCATTCGGAGACTCCTCGTTATGTCTGTGATCTCATTCGAGACTCCGAACAATTTCGGTCATCAAATCACATAACTCATAATACAAATCGTCATCGAATGTTAAGGGTGCGGACCCTACGGGTTCAAGAACTATGTAGACATGACCGAGACACATCTCCGGTCAATAACCAATAACGGAACCTGGATGCTCATATTGCCTCCTACATATTCTACGAAGATCTTTATCGATCAAATCGCATAACAACATACGTTGTTTCCTTTGTCATCGGTATGTTACTTGCCCAAGATTCGGTCGTCGGCATCATCATACCTAGTTCAATCTCGTTACTGGCAAGTCTCTTTACTCGTTCCGGAATGCATCATCCCACAACTAACTCATTAGTCACATTGCTTGCAAGACTTATAGTGATGAGCATTACCGAGAGGGCCCAGAAATACCTCTCCTAATCTCGATCTATGCCAACTCAACAAACACCATAAAAGACACCTGTAGAGCATCTTTATAATCATCTAGTTACGTTGTGACGTTTGATAGCACACAAGGTGTTCCTCCGGTATTCGGGAGTTGCATAATCTCATAGTCATAGGAACATGTATAAGTCATGAAGAAAGCAATAGCAATAATCTAAATGATCATAGTGCTAAGCTAACGGATGGGTCTTGTCCATCACATCATTCTCTAATGATGTGATCCCGTTCATCAAATGACAACACATGTCTATGGTCAGGAAACTTAACCATCTTTGATTAACGAGCTAGTCAAGTAGAGGCATACTAGGGACACTCTGTTTTGTCTATGTATTCACACATGTACTAAGTTTTCGGTTAATAAAATTCTAGCATGAATAATAAACATTTATCATGATATAAGGAAATATAAATAACAACTTTATTATTGCCTCTAGGGCATATTTCCTTCCCATATATGGGAATATAGTCGGCACTAGGGGTGCCCGTGGGACCCATGCACCCCCCCCTCTCTCGTCCAAGGGTTGTTGTGCGAGCCAAGGTCGTGTGGACCCCACGGGTTGCCCTATGGCACACCCTTTGTGGATCATTTTTCATGAAACTTTAGGGGGGAAATTGGGGACCTTTTTTGCATAGAAAACAACATCATTGGAAAGTGTGATGAAAAGAACATTAGCCTTGTTAGGTTTTAAATATAATTATGCAAATTAGAGGACAAAAACATAGCTGAAGTGTTCGAAAAACTAGATACATATGCGACGTATCAGCTTCCCCAAGCTTAGCTTACTGCTTGTCCTCAAGCAATACAGTTGACAAATTGAGGTGACAAAAAAAACTTTTATGAATACATTTGTGATTGTTTACATATAGAAATTTATTCCGTGATCAAATTATAACCATCTCATGTGAGTGATCAAATGAATAACAGAAGGTTAATAACCATGTTATCTCATGATAGGATCCCAATGAGCTAGAAATTAGTAATATGAAATCTCGAAGCACCAACAAGATTAAAATGAACACAATACAATATGGTAATATGATATCTTGCAAGTCTTTTATTTGTGAAGCATTACATAATTGCAAGAACCAAGGAAGCTCATAATTCATAATAGAGAGCATGACAGTCTAACATCACTTAACATTACTTAGATAAAATGTACATTACACTAAGAATGATAATCATGTTCTCAATAGTTGGTGCTCGAGAAAAGTGATGACACAACATAAAGTGAAAGGATAGGCCCTACGCAGAGGAGGGCGGGGAATGTTATGTGCTATTTTTATAAAAGTAGTAAACTTATGATGACAAGGTTTTAGGAATTGCATTCTAGATTTTACGAGTCGGAAGAGTAACTTTACCATTTTCTTTGTAATAGCCCCATACACATGCACTTTTCTTTTCTTTTTTGTATTTATTTGTAGGACTTCCCTTTCTATTTTCACGAGTTACTATTACAATGATCATAGAAAACCACACTCCCCGCACTTGAAAACTTAGGAAACAAAAATTGATTTGGCACGACGATGAAATTTTACTTGGAATGACTGCACCACCCTAATCCCCATAGTCATTGCATCACGTGCCCGCATGTGGACGATGTGGACTGAATTTGTTTTTTTAGAGGAAGTTGTGGGTTCGATGTGGGTTTCGCGGGATAGCCCACACATTCTACATAATTTGGAGCTTATCTGTATGTGTCCACGAATGTGATTTTTGTGGGATTGGACATAGGCGCGGGAGACAACCGACGTGCACATTCAGCTCATCACACTCCCGCTCGTTCCCAGTGCAATGTGCACCCCCCC
>NC_041392.1:143875370-143902024 GCF_002162155.2 Triticum dicoccoides
CCCATAGATGAGGGACAGCTCCTATGTGCCCCATCAAATAGGCACAACTTCGCTGAAGCCAGGGCAAAATGGGCCGGGCCACTGACTCCGTGAGTGGTTATTTATTTATTTATCTATTTGTTCTTAGTCAGTTTCCACCAAAAAGCTTGACTGTTTATTGTTAGAAGCTGGATATTTTAAAACCTATTATAAAACAAAAAATATATTTTAGAAATTTGTTCAACACGCATTTTATAAAAAAGTTCTGTGTATATGAAAACAGTTCACGTATTAAACCATATGCTCAGTGTGTATTAAAAAAAAGTTCATCGTACCTTAACTTTTTTCCAGTGCATATAAAAATATGATGTGTGTATTTGAAAAATGTTTACGTATAACCCAAAAAACCATAAGAAAAGCAAATCTGAAAAGGGAGAATAAGGAAAAAAATGGCGAATAAAACAACCAAAACAAAACGCACACATAGGAAAAAACAAAAGAAAAACCATTTTCCACTCACAAATGAAAACAACAAAGCAGCGTGCTCACTGCCGAATGGGTCGAGCCATGGTGCCACCACTTCATCAAAGCTGTGCCTATATGACGCATGCAGGCGTCATATAGGATTGGCCCAGTGAGGAAGGTTAAAAGAGAAATCAGCGGCAATAGATTATCGGGGAGGCAATTGAGGGGGTGGGAGTCATTATCGACATTTCCTATACGGCGCCTATGGCGCCCGTTATAAGGGGAGCTACTATATGACGCTAACTGCGGCAAATAGTCGGCCTGACGCACAAGAGCATCCCCAACTGGGCCGGCCCAAATACATCGGAGAAAATCGCGGTCGCTAGTTTTGAACTCATGATGTCACAGTAGCAAACACGTGCTGCTAGCCACTATACCTTATGGCAGATAGTGACACGTAATAGTCTGAACGGTTTTTAAGTATAACGTGATATTCACTCTAGCGTCCAATTTATTGTAGCATCAGGTTGTTCAATTTTTTGACCTATTTAAAAAATGGTAAGAAAAAATTAGAAATTATGAACAAAATTTGAAATTTGAAATTAGTTTTTGAATTACAGGAACAAAATTTGAATTTCGCTACATTTTGAAAATTTCTGAACATTGTTTGTAAAAGAAAAAAATTGATTTTACATTCGCACGTTGTTGAAAATTTTTGAACACAAATTTAGAAACATGGGGACATTTTTTGAAATTTGGAACAAAATGTTCAAAACACGAACATTTTTTGAAATTCCTAAATAACTTTTGAATCATGAACATTTTTTAAGTCGTGAACAAAGTTTGAAAATGAGAACGTTTTTGGAATACCTGAACATTTTTAAACACAAAAAATTTAATGAAAATTGTGAATATATTTTGAAGAGGAGAACATTTTTTCAAATCCCTAAACATTTTTGGAAACACGAACATATTATGAAATCATGAAAAATAGAATCACAAATTCTTTTATGAAATCATGAACAAATTTAGAAAATAATAATATTTTATGAAATCTCAGAACATTCTTTAAAATCCTGAACAAATTTTGAAAATGCTATTTTTTTTTAAACACAAACATTTTGTTAGATTATAAACACATTTGGAAAGCAGGAACATTTTTGGCAGTTCCTGAACATTTTAAAAAATTGTGAACATGATAAGATTTTTGAAATTCATTTTTTTAAAATTTCAAACAAAAGCAACAGGAAAAAGAAAAGCAAAAAGAAGACAAGGACAAAAATAGAAACAAAAAAGGAAAACAAATACAAAAAGAAACAATAACAATAATAAAAAAGACAAAAAGAATAGAAAAAAAGGAAAACTGGTTAAGGTTCCCAAAACCGCTAAAAACCACTAGGAACCCTCTAGAAGATCAAAACTGTAAGCTTCTACGTACTACAAATGAAGTGTCGACCATGTAAACGTCGTAGGTGGAAGTGGCAGTCCACTTTCCCGTATTGGGGGTGGTTGGGGAAGCTGCCGTATAGGCAATGACGTTGATATCCTCGTCCATGTCCTCGGCCTCCTCGGAGGCGTAGTCCAGCACATCGGTGAAATCTTCGATAGTGGCTACTAAGTGGATGGTGGGTGGGACGTAAAATTCACCGTGGCTTGTGTTAAACTTGACCCAATCATAGACCGAGGACAGGCCATCCATGATGCTCATCATCTGGATCCGATCTAACATCTCGTTTAACAACGAGAGGTCGGCCGGATCCATCCCCTGATGTCTTTCAGAGTTAACCTCCTGTATGCCACTATAGAGGGTGCATTCGGCCACGGCTGACCCCTGGTCCTCGAACGCTGAGATCGGATCCATGCTCAAAGCCAGATCCGATATGGAGGCTGACCCGGATATAGGGTCATGGAGAAGGTCTGAAGTTGAAGCTTCGGGATTTTCGGGCTTCTTAGGTAAGGTTGAGAACCCAATAAAGACTAGATCGCCCCGGGTGTCGGCGACGTACTCCAGGTTGTTGAACCTGATTTCCTATTTAGGGGCAAAACTGTCGACCTGGTCTCCATCGAGTTGGCGTGTAGAATGATGTCGCCAAACGCGAAGAGCTGGCCGGGCACAAAGACGTCCCTGGTGTGGATGCCGTTGCTGATGGCTTAGCGAGCCATTGATCCTTCAACGATCCCACAATGGGACTCTCAATGAAAGCACCAATGTCGGTGTCAAAACCAGCAGATCTCGGGTAGGGGGTCCTGGTTGTAGATCTTGGATCGATGGGTAACAAGGAACACAGAGATAGTATTTACCTAGGTTTGGGCCCTCTCGAAGAGGTAAAACTCTACATCCTGCTTGATTGTATTGATGTGTTTGTATGATGATTACAGAGTTGATCTACCACGAGATCGGATGAACTAAACCCTAGATGAGTATTCAGCCTCTACGGACTAAACCCTCTGGTTTATAGACACCAGGGGTACATAGGGTTACACATGGTCGGTTAAACACGCAGACTCCATTTTCTTTACTTGGAGGATACGCCAAGGCTTCAGAGGTTTCCTTCCAGAACACGGAGTCGCTTATAGCTTGGCCTTCCAACGACGGATCAAGAACGGCCAACCCGTCTGACCCTTGAGAGATCGGCCGGCGGCCCAATGACCCCTTAGTCCGGGATACCCTCAGTAGCCACAAGATGATCCTTGACCTCCACAGCCGACCACCGCTCGCTGAGTCCCACCGTTGTACGCCCAGATGCACATCTAACCAGGACGCCGGCGGCCACCACCAGGTCATGTCGCCCACAGAGCAAGAAGGAGGAGAGATGGGCCCGCCACCACCGTCAGCCACACGAGCTTCGCCCGCGCGGTGTCCTTCGGTTGCGATGGTGGGTGGGGGAGAGGAAGGGGGCGGAGGCGGTTGCAGGTAGAGGAGTCACCCTCGTGTCGCCCTAGGCAGGGGCAACCGAGGGGTACGAGGGTCCGCGTTGTCGAACTAGTCAAATGTCACGTGTCCCATGAGCAAGCTAAGTATATTTATTCAAATGAGTGTGTCTAGGTCTCATTCAATTGAGACTTAACCAAGTATCAGTCAAGTGACATCACATTTTTCCAAGGGTATTTTTTTACTTACTAAATGCAGCATCGAGGGATACAATTATAGTGAATGCATACCCAGCCTTTGTATAACTAGGATGCACACAACAAACACAACACACACACACACACACACACACACACACACACACACCCAAACGGTCACATCGGCAAAGAGCAAAGTCATAAAAGACTAAAGCTATGCCTAGGTGGAGGAAGGAAAAAACTAAAGAATTGAAAACAATGATTGGCGATATACAACAGTGACCATCGGCTCCAACATATCTTGACAACCAAGGACTACGTGAAAGGATCTCCAAAAGAGACGCCTCCATGAAGGAAACAACGTTGAAACACCGCCATCACCGGACCCAACCATCGAGGTTAGATCATGGGTTTTCGCTTTGGATACCATGTGTGAGCCACTTCCGAGCAATGCCCTCATTAGGGTAACGATGCAAAAGAACGTTGTCATTGCAAGATATGACCAACTAGGGTCACAACCACACCCCCTCGAAGTCCTCCTATGTTGTCTCCTTAACTTTCCTCGATCCCAATAGTTGCATGTGCACACAATCCTTATGGCGAGGGATGGCCATGCCCGTATGAGTAAGCTGACAAGACGAGAGAAGAATTTCTCTCGCCACCATCCGACGAAGTGTTTGACGGGGAAGGACTTTCGGCACCACCAAAATCTTGGGATGGGGACACTCTGAAGGCATAGAACATCCTCACAAGTAGCAGCTTGGTTACTGATCTGTATCAGATGATAGCTCCACGAGCGGCCACTAGCTCCGCCGTCCTTGCCGATTGACGCAAATCATCCAGGTTGAACCTCTTCAGATAACCGGTCCATCCCACAACCACATAGCAGCATACTGACCAGATTCACGACCGAGCCTGAGCGGAGGACCACCATGAGCACGACGCACCAACATCAAAGATGTACCCGTGGAGCAGCGACCCTAGCATGGGTGTGCTCCCATGTTGGATGCATCGAAGGAAGTCACAACACAAGACGCAGAGGAGCAACAGATGCGTTTCAAGCTCCCGTGATCCTATCGATGAAGATGACCGCGTCACGAGCGCACATGGTGCTGACCTAGCCATCCCAAGCCATGCTTCCGCCAGATACGTGGAGCGCCGGAGCCGCCGCTGTAAGGCCAACTCCACCGCGCGATCCCAAACGGACGTCCGTTTTGTCCTGTTTTTGTCCGTTTGGGTAGGGATTTGGGGTCGTGTCCGTGCCTGTCCTGGGATGCGGTGGTCGTGCGCCCAGCGCGTGGCCGCATCCTTTTGTCCCATCCTGTCCGTCAGGGCCAAGAATTGCCCAAATTTGCATTAAAACTAGTTTCGAACCCAAATATTTGTCTGAAAATTAAAATAGTTTTACAACTCAATTGAAATTGTCTTTCATAAAGTAGTTTTACAACCAAATCGAAATTGTCTTGACTGAACATAAAATGGACAAATACATCTATTCGTTGCCAATGTGATCCCACACGTGCTCAACCAAGTCATTTTGAAGATTCACATGAGTGTGCCAATCACGCATCTCACGGGGGAATTGGGCAAACTGTTCAAATGTGGCCGGGTCTTGGTGCAGGGGCTCAATATTTTCACCTTGATAATCAAATCCTTGGTCGAAGATACTCTCATCACGCTCGTCCTCGACGATCATGTTGTGCATGATCACACAAGCAGTCATCACCTCCCAAAGCTTCCTTTCATCCCATGACAGTGCAGGGTTTCGAACGATACCCCACCGGAATTGAAGCACACCAAAAGCACGTTCCACATCCTTTCTAACACTCTCTTGCATTTGGGCAAATCTCTTTCTCTTCTCACCTTGGGGTTTCAAGATTGTCTTCACAAAAGTTGACCACTGAGGATATATACCATCTGCTAGATAGTATCCCTTGTTGTAATGGTGGCCGTTGATCTCAAAGTTGACAGGTGGGGAGTGGCCTTCTGCAAGCCTCGCGAAGACTGGAGAACGCTGCAGCACGTTGATATCATTGTGAGAACCTGCCATGCCGAAGAAAGAATGCCATATCCAAAGAGCTTGTGATGCCACCGCTTCTAATATGACAGTGCACCCGTTAACATGCCCCTTGTATTGGCCCTGCCAAGCAAATGGACAGTTCTTCCACTCCCAGTGCATACAATCTATGCTGCCAAGCATACCTGGAAAGCCTCTAGCTGCGTTGGTCGCCAACAATCTCTCTGTATCAGCGGCAGTTGGCTGCCTCAAGTACTCTGGGCCAAAGACCTCGATCACAGCCTGGCAAAACTTGTACATTGACATCAGACATGTTGTCTCACTCATACGCACATACTCATCCACCAGATCGCCTGGAATTCCATATGCAAGCATGCGGATGGCCGCGGTGCATTTCTGGTAGGAGGAGAATCCAAGCTTGCCAAGGGCATCCGTCTTGCACTCGAAGTATGGGTCATGAGCAACCACTTCCTCTCGGATACGATTGAACACATGCCTGGCCATACAAAAACGGCGACGAAATTTATCCGGCCTGAAGAGCGGGGTGTTGGCAAAGTAATCTGCATAGAGCAGGGCGTGGCCTCTCTCCCTGTTGCGGTTCAGGTTGGGAGCACGGCCAGGGACTGACCCCCTGTACCGAGGAAGCTGCCGTTGAATATGGTCGTGAACGACCAGTGCGGCCACCACAAGATCGTCATCATCCGACGACGAATCGTCCGATGAACAAAGGAAGTGATGGTAGAAAAACTCGTCTCCACTGTCCATACCTCTGTTGGCAAAAGGTCGAACACCTTGCGCTCGTGGTGGCGAAGAGGCCGCGATGATCACCTCGACGCAGCAGGGTGGTTGCCGGCCGGCTACAGGCCGCTCTGGAGCTCTCGTGGGAATCTGCCTCGGCCGCAGTGGTACGTCGCCGGCAGTCGTGTCCCCTCTGCCACCAGCAAGGACGGCGAGGGCCAAACCTCCTCCAATCGACGACCAAACTACGGCGGAAGCGCGGGCGTGGTGGCGGCCATGTCGAGATGTGGTTTGGTACGGACGGCGGGGGGGCTGCGCGGTGAGGAGGCGGTCGGAGAATAGCGGCGGCGCCGGCGACGAAGCGAGGCGGGGAGAGAGGATGAAGCGTTGGGAGCGGAGGGACTGCTAGTGTCCCCGACTGGCGGGCCACGGGGGGACAAGGGCGTGCGTTGAGGCCGTCCGCGCGCGTCCGTTTCACCCCAAACCGAGAACAAGTTTAGACCGGGAATGGGTCAAAAGCGGACGGAATCCGGGTATTTGTTCGTTTGCGCGCTGGGCCGTCTCGTTTGTCCTTTTTACTCCAAACGGACGGAGGCGGACAGAATAGGGTCGCACGATGAAGTTGGCCTAACATCAGCCATCTACACCCCATCAAACGTTGCCCAAAGATCCATGGGAGCAGAACCCCGCCGCTGCCGTCAGCCGCCCGGGCAAGCCCGATGACACCGACCCGCAACGGCGAGGGGAGGGCGCATAGGGACGCCACCGAAAAGAGCGGATCAACCGCCGCTCGACTCACCGAGGCGGACGATGCAGAGGCAGTTAAGATTAGACTCAAGAGGCTCTCAAGTGACATCACATATAAGAAATAAAAACGAAAAATCCGAACAATTTTTCTTGACACATCTCAATGAAAGATCTAACATGCATAACATAGAATGAGACATAACCAAATCTTTGTCGATCAAGATTTAGCAAAACTATATTTAAATAAGCTTTCTTGCAGTTCGATTGACTATTCTCCAAGCTGGATGCCTGGAGTTCTTGCAAACGATGTGATCGTTATTTAATACTCCCTCAATTTCAAAATATAGTGTGCTTGTGCTTTTCGAGATCTAACTTTGATTATAAATTTAACCAACGAGATCGACTGTGGCAAGAAAAAAACTTCTTTTGAATATGAATTCACTGGTATAACTTTTGCTCCCGCCGCAATCGGCCTCATTGATTAAATTTATGGTCAAAGTTGAAGCACGGGAATAAAGAAATCATTATATTTTGAAATAGAGGGAGTATAAAGCTGGCCATAGTGGGGGTAACATAACTGGTAACATACACTTGGGACTAACAAACATAGGTAGAT
Organism: Triticum dicoccoides; assembly: GCF_002162155.2. Lineage (NCBI taxonomy): Eukaryota > Viridiplantae > Streptophyta > Magnoliopsida > Poales > Poaceae > Triticum > Triticum dicoccoides. The sequence goes on from NC_041392.1 coordinate 143,883,002, forward strand.
ATTGTATCATGTTAAATGCTATGCTACTTTGTGTCATGCATGCAAATAAATATATTCATCTATGATACTACTTTATAATACTATGCATTATGAAAGTAGTATCATATATTTATCATATGCATGATACTAATATATGTTACTCCCTCCTTCCATCTATATAGGGCTTAATGCGTTTTTCAAGACCGCCTTTGACTATTGATAAAATTAATACTACATGATATGCATAATGTGAAAATTATATCATTGAAAGCTCCTTTCACATACGAATTTGATGATGTGCTTTGTGTAAGTTGCATGTCATATATTATTGCTCTAACATTTGGTCAAAGTTAGCCTCAAAAAACGCATTAGGCCCTATATAGATGGAAGGAAGGAGTACTCCCCATTATGAGTAAGCTAAGTTCAATAATATTATGATTGCCTTTCCCTAAACGAGTAGGAAATTAACCTGGTGTGCGGATCTGTGCCTGGGATTGGAGATGCCCTTGATAGAAATCAATTACTCTCTCCATCACAGTTTAAAAGGCGTACCTCACATTTTTCTGGATCCAAGGTTACTAGCGATTGGCAGAAATAACTGATGCGCTGGAGCTGCGGTAGTTAAGAATATGCGCCTAATTAATCGCCAAACAAATGCATAGTAACCTCCCCGTCCAGTAAAAGGCCTCACACAACCATGCATGCAAACAAAACCGATTCACACCTCCACCTAAAGTTTCAGTTCACACCATGCATGCGCACCAAAAAGGCAAGCGGAAGGAGTAATTTCAGCGGGCTAATTAATAACCTGCGCCCTATTTCCCTCTAATTGTGAAAAAAATCAGGTTTTGGAGATACGCCCTTTAAAATGTGATGGAGGGAGTAGCAGGACCACTAGTTCGGTACAAAGAAATCAATTATACTTTCTCTGTTCATTGTTGTAAGACCTTGAAGATATTTCAGACAATGTGCAAAACATCATATTTTAAGTTGTCTGAAACGACTTACAAAAGTGAACGGAGGGAGTAGTATAGCAAAATTAAACAAAGTGTACTGGATAAGGTATATAGGGAACCAAAAAAGGGCTCCATGGGCGATCCTCGATCAAAAGCGCAAGGTGGCTTTCTCACGCGCTCTCTCCCGAATCCGATCCCAATTCCCCTCCCATCTCGCGGAGGAGGCGGAGACCCCGGTCGGACCGATCCCATTCGAGATCGATTTTAGCCGAAAAAAGCTGAGCGTGCTCCAGACAGCGACTCGCCGCACTGCCGAAGCTCCGAGCGACGGGGGCGGCGGCGGCGGCGCCGCGGCGGCGAAATGGACGCGAGGTTCCCGTACTCGCCGGCCGAGGTGGCCAAGGTGCAGCTCGTGCAGTTCGGCATCCTCAGCCCGGATGAAATCGTAATGCCTCTCAACCCCACCGCCTCCGCCTCTGTTTGGTTTCTCTTCTCTCTGCGTGCAGTTGGAGCTCGAGCTGGTTTGGGTGGGGTTGGCTAGTTCTGAATTCTGGCTGGATGGATGAACTGTCTTGGGGGTGCTGGATATTAGCTTCAGTCTGTGGTGTTGTTTGGGTAGCGAACTGGCCGAGTTTGATCTGACAAATAGATGTTGCTGAAGCTGATCCACTGTAACTTACCAAAGGTTCCGAGTTCTGACACAGTGATATGAGTATTGTTTGGTTCAGTGGTGTTTTGCTAACTTGGGGAACTAGTTAAACTTTGAGCAGAACGCTTGGTTGGAAGTCCCTAGTTCGCTTTGAGTTAGAAGTTGCACTCCCTGTAATACTGCTGAAGTGGGATATTTGGTCAAGTTGACTTTGCAGTTTTATTACATGTTCATCAAAATTTTGACCGATCTAGCAAAATGGCAATGTTGTCATACTTTACAGAGAGTGATCTAAACGCTCTTATAATACTTTACAGAGGGAGCACTATCAGCTTGGCAGTTTGGTTGTGCTTAGCAGTTTGCACGGTCTTTTTATTATTACACATGATTTTACTGTTCTTTTGATTGGGTCATGTTCAGTTCAATACAAGTTTGAATAAGGCTATATGCATCTGGTTGCTGGTCTTACACTACAGATTTGCAGAGTGTCTCTATATTTTACAGTGCTTTCGATCGGGTCATATTCAGTTCAATAGAAGTTTGAATAAGGCTGCACGCATCTTGTTGCTGGTCTTACACTATGGATTTGCAGAGTGTTTCTAATAAGATGGATTTGAGAGGGTTTAGTATTATGATTTATTTGGTTCAAATGACCATTGACCGTTGTACTGATGGTGGGAGGAGTGTCTCCTTAACTGGTCCATACGGAGTGCCCAAAGAAATGTGTAGCATTGTGGATGTAGGATCGAATCTGATAGATTTTGTGTTGCTTTGCTTCCTTGTAGAGGCAAATGTCAGTGGCGGTGATAGAGCATGCAGAGACTATGGAGAGGGGAAAGGCGAAGCCTGGGGGTTTGAGTGACCCTCGTTTGGGTACTATTGACCAGAAGATCAAGTGTGATACATGTATGGCTGGGATGGCTGAGTGCCCGGGCCACTTTGGCCACCTTGAGCTTGCAAAGCCAATGTTCCACATCGGCTTCATCAAGACTGTACTCTCCATAATGCGCTGTGTGTGCTTCAACTGTTCCAAGATCCTGGCAGACGAGGAGGATACTAAGTTCAAGCAAGCTCTGAAAATTAGTAACCCCAAAAATAGATTAAGAAGAATATATGATGCTTGCAAGAGCAAAAAGACTTGTGCTGGTGGTGGTGAACTTGAGGTTCAAGATCAGCAGGGCACTGATGAGACACTAAAGAAGAGAGGTGGTTGTGGTGCTCAGCAGCCAAGTATCACAGTTGATGGTATGAAGATGGTTGCAGAGTTTGAAGCAACAAAGAAGAAAACTGATGATCAAGATCAACTCCCTGAACTAGTGGAGCGAAAGCAAATTCTCTCTGCCGAGAGGGTCCTTAATGTTCTCAAGCATATAAGTGATGATGACTGTCTTTTGTTGGGCCTGAATCCTAAATGCGCTCGTCCTGATTGGATGATACTGCAAGTCCTTCCTATTCCTCCACCGCACGTGAGACCATCTGCCATGATGGATACTTCCTCCAGAAGTGAGGATGATTTGACTCATCAATTAGTGATGATAATTCGACATAATGAGAATTTGACGAGGCAAGAGAGAAATGGAGCCCCAGCTCACATTATAAAAGAGTTTGCTCAGTTGTTGCAGTTTCACATTGCAACGTACTTCGGCAATGATCTTCCTGGACAACCAAGGGCCAATCAGCATTCTGGAAGGCCTATAAAATCAATTTGCAGCAGGCTGAAAGCAAAAGAAGGTTGGATTAGAGGAAACCTAATTGGGAAGCATGTTGGTTTCTCAGCTCGTACTGTCGTCACACCAGATCCGAACATCAACATTGATCAATTGGGGGTGCCATGGAGTATTGCTTTGAATCTGACATACCCAGAAACTGTCACTCCATATAACATCGAGAGGTTGAAAGAGCTAGTAGAATATGGGCCTCACCCTCCGCCAGGGAAGACTGGTGCAAAGTACATTATCAGGGAAGATGGTCAGAGAGTGGATCTTCGCTATGTGAAGAAAAGTAGTGATCAGCATTTGGAGCTGGGTTACAAGGTGGAAAGACACCTCAATGATGGAGATTTTGTCCTTTTCAATCGGCAACCAAGCCTTCACAAAATGCCTATCATGGGGCATCGTGTTAAAATTATGCCCTGCTCAACTTTCTGCCTGAACTTGTCTGTCACATCACCGTACAATGCAGATTTTGATGCGGATGAAATGAATATGCATGTTCCTCAGTCATTTGAGACCACAGCTGTAGTTTTAGAGTTGATGATGGTTTCAAAATGCATTGTCTCACCTCAAGCGAATATACCTGCTATGGGTATTGTCCAGGACACACTTCTTGGGTGTCGAAAAATCACCAAAAGGGACACTCTTATTGAAAAGGACATATTTATGAACATGTTAATGTGGTGGGAAGATTTTGATGGGAAGGTCCCTGCCCCTGCCATTTTGAAACCAAGGCCGATTTGGACTGGCAAACAAGTTTTCAACTTGATTATCCCCAAGCTAATCAATTTAATAAGTTTTTCAGCCTGGCATGCTGAAACAGAGTGTGGATTTATTACTCCTGGTGATACTATGGTCCGGATAGAGAAGGGAGAGCTTCTGTCTGGTACACTTTGCAAAAGAACACTTAGGACATCAACTGGAAGTCTTATTCATGCTATTTGTGAAGAGGTAGGGCCAGATGCTGCACTGAAGTTCTTGGGTCATACACAGTCGCTGGTCAACTACTGGCTTCTGCAAAACGGTTTCAGTATTGGTATTGGAGATGCAATTGCAGATGCAGATACCATGGAGAAGATTGATGAGACAATTGGAACAGCTAAGAATGATGTGAAGGAGCTTATTAAGCAAGCACAAGAAAAGAACTTGGAACCTGAGCCAGGACTCACAATGATGGAATCATTTGAGAACCGAGTAAATCAGATTCTTAGCAAGGCTTATGATGATGCTGAGAGTAGTGCTCAGAAGGGTTTGTCTGAGAGCAACAATTTGAAAGCCATGGTCACTGCAGGCTCAAAAGGCAGTTTCATTAATATTTCGCAAATGATTGCTTGTCTTGGACAGCAGAAAATTGAGGGCAAGCGGATTCCGTTTGGTTTTGTTGATCGTACATTACCCCAATTTACGAAAGATGACTATGGCCCTGAAAGTCGTGGGTTTGTTCAGAATTCGTACCTTCGAGGTCTGACACCACAGGAGTTTTTCTTCCATGCTATGGTTAGTAGAGAAGGTTTGATTGATGCTGCTGTGAGAACTCCGAGACAGGGAAGGCAGTATTCAGGGGAGGCTCGTGAAGGCTATGGAGCACATCGTGATGAAACATGATGGTGCTATGCGAAATTCGCTGGGTGTTGTTGTTCAATTCTTGCATGGAGAAGACGGCATGGATGCTGTTTGGATTGAATCACAGAAATTGGAGTCCCTGAAGATGAATAAGGCGAGTTTGATAATGTATTTGGTTTTGAACTCGACGATGAGAACTCGGGGCCTACTTACATGTTGCCTGACCATGTTGTTTTTTAGTTGGAATTGTTGATATTTATTCATGTTCCTTGGACATGTCCGAGGACAAAACATCCGTGATACAACCCGGAGGCACATGAAGCGATGTCTTGCATAGATCATTACAGCAAATCTTCCTTGGCTAATCTGTGAGAAGCACCATTTGCCGTGCGCCTAGCCCATTTCACCTCGATGGAGAGCAGCAGCTTCTTCGTTTTTTAACTCCACTAGGGGACCGAGAGGAGGAAAATCCCTCTCCTCTCTCTTGAGCTTATTGCCCACCCCCACACAGTCTGACTCCAGCACTAGCTTCTGGACACCCATCTCGATGGCCAGGGTCACCGCACGCCGGCACATGTTGATCATTTGAAGACCATTTCTGAATTCAGAAATGTGTTCGAGGCAGAGGTTCAGAAATTAGAAGCTGACAGATTACCGCTTGGGACTGAAGATGAATAAGGCCTATGCCTGTCAACCTCAAGCGGCTTATCTTTTTTTTTTGAAAAAAAGAATTATTAATATGGCAAAGATACCAATTACACCCAGTCTTTACACCTACAAGATGTTGCAAAAACATCCAGGATACACACACGAAGAAAAAATTAAAAAGAAAGGAAAAAACAAAGATCCCGCCACAGTGATCGATTTCTCTCAGCAGCCACACAAAAACCACCATCGAATACAACACCTAGAAAATATAAAAAAGTCTTCAAAAGCAACGCCTTCAAGAAGGAAATAGTGCACAAGCGCTGTCATTGCCCGATCCAAGATCTTATGTTTTCACGCTGGAGAAGTCCAAACTCTCAAAACAATTCCTTCAGCAAGGCAATTGCGAGGTACAACCATTGAAGGCTATACCTTAGGTTTACCGAAAAGGGTTTCCCCCAGCTTTGTATTCCAAAGCATCAACACCGATCACAGAGCAAACGCTGGGGCGAGCAACACAACAAGCCAAAGAAAAAGAAGAAGAAACAATGCCAACACCGGCAGCTCGACAAAGCGCAAATGACCCACTACCGCTGCGCCCTCCGAAATCTACCCACCACGATCCTAGGCTCCGATCCACCACGTACCAAGCAGCACCTCCAGAAAGGAATGCGGCGCCGACGACGCTGCTGCCCGGACGTGTCCTAGGGTTTTCCCCGGCACACGGAGGGTAGAGGGGAATGAAGACCACCGACACCCTCCAGGGAGGAATGGTGGCACCCGCAGGCGTCACCGTATCGGAGCCGGAAGACCCGGCAAGGATTTCTCCCAACTCCAAACCCCATCGCCCAACCGGATCGGAGCCAACCAGCCAGCTCGCCGCCCACCAGCATGCGCCACCGCGGTCGCAACGCCACCCACACCGTCTCACTGAGATTACCACCACGAGGCCAAGAGAACGAGGAGATGAGGCGCTGGTCGACGGGAGCAGCAGCGCCGTAGCCGCGCGGGAGGGAACCACCTCCTCCGCCGTCGTGCAGGAGGCTCGTGCCTCCGGCCCCGTCGCGGTCGCCGTCCGGACGCAGCAGCAGGGCATACCAGGCCACCCCTGGCCCGACCAGGCCCAAATCGGGCCCGCTAAGCCCCGTTGGCCACGCTGCAGCAGGGCGGCGCCAGCACCGCTAGCCCCCAACGCCCATCGCCGCTCCCCCGCCTCCTGGAAGCCACGCCTCTGACCCGCCCCGCCGTCGGCCCGCTCGGACCCAGATGGGCCCAAAGGGCCTAGGTCTGGGCCAAGCGGGCCGCGCCGCCGCGCCACCCCGCCGCCAACGGCGACGCCGCCGTCTAGCCGATCTCCTGTGCCGCGACAGGAAGCCCCGCCGCCACGCCGGACCGCTGCCACCTAGGGAGCACCCCCCGGCGCCCTCCGCCCCGCGCCGGAGAGCAACCGAGAGGGGAATGGCCGGGGCCGCCGCCACCAGCGTCGCCCGGGCCAGGTCCGGCGGCGAGGAGGGGGGAGTGAGGGAGAGCTGGCGGAGGAGGAACCGGGGCACGGCCGGTCGCCCGCGGGGGCGACGCGGTCGCGAGAGCCCGTCACAAACCGGGACGTGGCTCCTTTGTTTCGTGAGTATAGTTAGATCGCTTTCAGGACCCGGCTTGGCACCCGACTTGGCACCCGACGAGCATCACCAAAAATGAATTTGGCCCGTGCTGCCACCCCGACTTGACACTGCTACTCCATCGCCTCGAAGGCCCCGTTCGTCTAACTGGTCCTCCGATGTCCATCTAACTGGTCCTCCGATCTCAGCCACCATGACCTTCTCCACAGCTGTCTACATCATAGAAATCGAGAAGCCGACACGTCCCATGGTGCCAATAAACAACAGAGCTTCGCGTCACGCCCTCATGGAACTTCGTAGGCTGAAATGGACGTGCACGACCGAATTCTATCCGATCCAGATATCTTGGGCAAGATCTCCAATAGCAATTTCGGAACACGTCGATGACCAGATCGAGGAGGACCGATCATACAAGATGTTTCCGTGGTGCGAGAGGAGTACGAGGACTGCCACCTTTATTCACGGTAGCAGGCCCCCACTCCGCCTCGATCCAGCTCACTGTCGTTCGACCGCATCCATGGGCCAAGCTCCATCAACCCACCCAGATCTAGGCCAGGGGGATCGACAGTCCCAGCCGTCGCTGCATGCCAGGGCGCACCGTTGGGTAGACCTCACCCCATCACACCCGGATAGGAGCCGCGCCGCCAAAGCCTCACAACCCCACGCTACCAGGAACCCACCGGACCGGAGCCTCGCCGCCGCTAGGAATGCAGGGGAGCCACGCCAAGGAAAGGCCCCGTCGGCGGCGGCACTGCTCGGGCTTCGCCCAATAGTGACCCACGACGACGGCGAGGGAGAGGGGAAGGGAGGGGAGGGCCGGTGGCCGGCGGGGCGAGGGTTCCCCCGAGTCGCCTCTGCGAGGGGCTTGGGGGTCAAGCTATTCCTGTTTGTTCGCCTATTGACCCTCCTCAAGTTTCAAGATTGATTTAGGGTTAATTTGATAAATGCCACTCAAATTCTGGTGATTTCGAGAAACACCAGTGCAATTACCAAAAACTTTGGAAAATGCGAGCAAAATTTGTAGTGACATCTTTGAAAGTTTGAAAATTACAGTGACATTTCTCGGAATCGCTAGAATTCGAGTGGCATTTATCAAGTTAACCCATGAAGACCTTCTGACCTGGACCCCGTGGAAAAGAAGCGCAAGGTGGTGGTATCTTGGTTTAGTTGGACACTCATCGGGGACATTTATTTTCTCGCCCCGTCCACATTTCACAAGAAACGAGCATCAATCCATTAGAATGAGATCAAGAGATCACTGTACCTAACCAATTACCGAAGTATCAACATTGTTTACACTGCACTATCACGCCACGCGTGCACTGGTCGATGTGTATGTATGCTCTTAATATGATACCGGATACGTAATGCAACATATAAATCCCACGCTGATGTGATGTGTTCAAGCACCCACCATGCATGTCGGTCTGTATATGCAGCTTTAGGCCTTTAACTCAAAGCTTCCGTTACTAAAGTAGTGATCTAAACGATCTTATAATTCTTTAGAGAGGAAGTACTTAACTAGACCACACACAGTGAGACAGCTATCTTGCTGCAGATTAGAAAGGAAAAAAAGACATAGCTGATCAGATGATCAATGGAGCTGGTTACTAAAGTATGTGTGTCAACAAATCTGGTTGATAGTACCTCGGCATCTTAATTAATGAGTTAACTGTTCCCTAAAGTATATAGCACAAAACAACATCATAACTATTGGCATCAACGACGCACTGCTTCCTTCTTCCTTCCATGATCCAATTATACTCATGGACCAGATGCTGCATGTGCACGATTAGAACTAGAGGATACTTCATCACTAATGAAAATGAATCTTTTTGTTTGTTCATATTTTGGAAGCGAGAGAGATCTTTTCATTGGCTTGACTTGAATATACATGGTCCCAAGGAATCAAACTATTGGCACATAATCTGTGATAGAAGAAGCAAACTATTGGCACATGATCTGTAATTGAAATCGAGGAAATGGGACAGACGCAGTCCCATTAGTGTGCCGGGGGGACTCACTGAGATGCAGAACTAGTACTCCCTTCGGTCCTTTTTAGTCTGCATATAAATTTTGTCCAAATTCAAAGTACCTCTATTTTGACCAAATTTATAGAAAAAATTATCAATATCCACAATGCAAAATCAATATTGTTAGTTCCATTATGAAATGTAGTTTCATAGTATATACATTTGCTATTGTAGATGCTGATATTTTTAAATATAAAGTCGACAAGAACTTCTACTCTCACTGAACGCGCATCGCTAGAAGGCCTGAAATAAATTCCGGAAAATGCTAGCACCAATGTCAAGTTGAGGACTTGAAGTCTTATGGGCTAGGGATACCACGGTCCTCCTAATCATGCAACCACATGTTGGTTCTTTCTAATGCATGGTTGCATATTGATGTGACATGTTTACATGTTAACATAAATAAATTAGTGGGGATCATCTACTGAATTAATATATGATATCTAAGGCAATTTAAAAAAAACATGATACTATATAACCAAAAGAGCAAAGTAAGTATCTTGGTTTACAGGAGACTCGTCAGGGACCAATTGTTCTCTCACGCGTTAGGCTCCTTCTAGATCTCACAAGAGGAGAGCATCCATTAGGAAGAGATCACTGCACCTAACTAAGGAACAAAGTTTAGGGAGGACATCAACATTATTTACACCACCCTATCACGCGCGTGCACGGGTTGATGTGTATGTATGCCCTTAATATGATATCGGATACGTGATGCAGTATATAATTATCATGCTGATGTGATGTGTTCAAGAACCCACCATGCACTTCAGTTTGTTAATGCAGCTTTAAGCCTTTAACTCAAAGCTTCCGTTACAACACCAAGAACTACTTAACTGGACCACACACATCGAGACAGCTATCTTGCTGCAAATCAGAAAAGAAAAAAGACATAGCTGATGAGACGATCAAGGGGACTTTGGAAGCATGCATGATGTATCTCATCCGATGTAATAAACGGAGCTGGTTAATTAAAGTATGTTTCTGTGTGTGAACAGATCTGATTGATAGCACTTTGCCATCTTAATTTTTTTTCGAAAAGGGGATCTCCCCGGCCTCTGCATCAGAGCGATGTATACGGCCATCTTATTAAACCAAATAAATAAGTTCCAACAAGGTCTCAAAGTCTTCAACTGGAAAAAGTGAAAAAAAGCTCACACAGAGCCAAAATGGGCTAGAAACACAAACTAGCCAAATAAAGGACGCCACAACCGGCTGGCTAAAAAGAGATAGGTAAACTAATTGCCTATCCTATTACATGACCGTCATCCAAACCGGTTGAAGATATTCCGAGCTACCATCTCCCAGCGGATAGATCTAGTAACCAAACGCTCCCTGGCCTCCGCCGGAGTGAGTAGCGACCACGAACGGATCAGCGCCGTGGCTCTGAAAATAACATGCAAACAATGAATGTGTGTTATCCTGTTAAAAACCAAATCATTTCTGCAATTCCAGAGCGCCCACACCAAGGCGCAGACTCCAACACGAATATGTCGCGCTAACTCGGGCTCTACCCCATTAAGCCACCACTAGTAGAAAAAGGGGCTTTTGTCCCGGTTGGTAAGGCCCCTTTAGTCCCGGTTTTTGAACCGGGACTAAAGGGTCGGTACTAATGCCTCTCCCCTTTAGTCCCGGTTCTTACACGAACCGGGACTAAAGGGCACGACCACGTGGAGCTTTTATGATTTTTTTTGAATTTTTTTGAATTTTTTTTATTTTTTTATTTTCAAATTTCTGAATTATTTTAACCTCTAGTGTGTAATCACCACCCCTCATCACTGCTCAATTTATCCTCTAATCACCCCTCATCATTACAAATCATCTAACTTCCCGAACGGTCACCCATCCTCCCACTCCCCCAGCCTGAGCACGCTTAACTTCCGGGTTCTATTCTCTCTCGTTTTCAAGTCTGCACTTGTTGTTTTCCTGACAATAGTAAGATGTCAATCCTATTAACCTTCATGAATTTTGCTTGAGCATGAAGTGACACATTTCACTGTTTGAGTTTGAAACTATTGTTTTAAAAAACAATAATTATTTAGTAACACTAATATTTCTTGAATAATTAGTTTGACCATTGTTTGACCACAGTTTGACCAGATTTGACCACAATCCAAAATAACTGAAATAATTATTTAGTAACACTAATATTCTAGAATAATTAGTTTGACCATTGTTTGACGACAGTTTGACCACTGTTTGACCAGATTTGACTAGTAATTTTTTTGATTTTTTCCACTCTAGATCTTAAAAGCCTCGTAACCTTTTTTTCTATTAGGTTTTTGAGGATTTTGAAAATGTTTAACGGGTTCCCCCTGTTAAATTCAGATGTAACTTTTTGAGTAGATGATTTTTCATATAAAAAACTTTTTAATCCGAGTTCGTATGCAAAAGTTATGCCCATTTTACAAATTCCAGAGAGATTTTGCAAATAAAGTCGAAATTCATATTTGTAAATTTTCTCAACAAGTAGACCACATATCACATGGGAAACTTATTTTATTTTATTTTTTTGACATTTCCATCATTTTTTGTTTTTTCTATAACTGAAAAGGCGGTCCACAGGGGGAGGTGGGGAGTTTGAAAATGGGAACTTTAGTACCGGTTCGTGCCATGAACCGGTACTAATGCCTCAAAACCCATTAGTACCGGTTGGTGGCACCAACCGGTACTAAAGGTCTAACCTTTAGTCCCGGTTGGTGCCACCAACCGGGACTAATGGGCATCGCACCCTTTAGTCCCGGTTCGTGGCACGAACCGGGACTAAAGGGCCCAGGTGAACCGGGACTAATGCCTTAGCCGCACGAACCGGGATAAATGCTCACGTTAGTCCCGGTTCTTGACTGAACCGGGACTAATGTGAAAACTGCCCCATGACCAAAGCCATGTTTTCTACTAGTGCATGTTCCAAATAACGTGTTGACTGAACTCGGTGGAGTAATATTGAAAGCAATATGGACCGTCCTCCATAAAACTTTAGCTAGCGGGCAATCAAGAAAAAGGTGTTTGATCGTCCCATCCCGATCACAGAAACTACACCTAGTAGGTCCTGTCCAATTACACTTTGTCAAGTTATCCTTAGTTAAAATAACTTGTTTATGGAGAAACCACATAAACACTTTGATTTTTAAAGGGACTTTGACAACCCAAACATGTTTGGAACTAGGAATCAAGCTTGAATTGATAACATCAACATACATTGATTTAACTGTAAATACTCCCGACCTAGTAAGCTTCCAGCGTAATTCATCGGGTTGTTGGGAAAGCTGAACGTCCATCATTCTACTTACTAGATGTAACCATTCTTCCCAACGATTACCCACTAATGCCCTTCTGAGCTGAATATTAAGGGGGACTGATTGTAATACCGTTGCAACAAAAACCTCACGTCGTTGAACAATACGATACAAAGACGGGTATTGGATGGCTAAGGGTGCCTCTCCGAGCCAAGTATCCTCCCAGAATCGCGTGCTGGCACCGTCACCAACAATAAACTTTGTCCTATTAAACAAAGAAAGCTTTACTTTCATAAGCCCTTTCCAAAATAGTGAATCAGTCGGTCTTACTATCACCTGAGACAAAGTTTTGGTTTGAAGATACTTGCTACGGAGGATTTGCGCCCAAGTGGCGTCAGTCCCACTTGATAACTTCCACAACCACTTGCTGAGAAGACATCTGTTCTTAACTTCAAGATTCTCAATACCGAGACCCCCTTGGTCTTTTGGTCTATAGATGATATCCCATTTGGCTAAATGGTATTTTCTTTTTAGCTCATCACCCTGCCAAAAGAAATGCGATCGATAAAAGTCCAGTCTTTTCCTAACTCCATCTAGGACTTCGAAGAATGACAAAAGAAACATAGGCATACTCGTGAGCACCGAATTTATCAGAATTAATCGGCCTCCGTATGACATGAGCTTGCCCTTCCAGCAACTCAATTTCTTTTCAAATCGGTCCTCGATGCACTTCCACTCTCTGTTTGTCAGCTTACGATGGTGGATTGGTATTCCTAAGTAGGTGAAAGGCAAAGCCCCCAAATCACACCCAAACAATTGCATGTAAGCCTCTTGTTCATCATTGGCTCTACCAAAGTAGAACAACTCGCTTTTGTGAAAATTAATCTTTAACCCAGTCAACTATTCAAATAAGCATAACAACAGCTTTATATTTCTCGCTTTCGCCAAGTCATGATCCATAAAGATGATTGTATCATCGGCGTACTGGAGGATGGACACCCCTCCATCAACAAGATGGGGCACCAGGCCACCCACTTGACCAGCCTCCTTAGCCATTCCTATCAAAATTGCCAACATATCAACTACAATGTTGAACAAGATAGGGGACATTGGACCCCCTTGTCTCAGGCCCTTTTGTGTCTGGAAATAATGACCGATCTCGTCATTCACTTTAATTCCAACACTCCCTTTTTGCGTATATGATTCAACCTGGCGTCGCCAGACTTCATCAAAACCTTTCATACGCAATGCCTGTTGTAGGAATGGCCATTTTACTTTATCGTACGCTTTCTCGAAATCCACCTTAAAAATAACTCCATCCAATTTTTTCGAGTGGATTTCATGGATCGTTTCATGCAGGACCACCACCCCTTCTAGGATGTTTCTATCTGGCATGAAAGCAGTTTGGGAATGCTGCACCACAGAATGCGCAATCTGTGTGAGCCGATTAGTCCCAACCTTGGTAAAAATTTTGAAACTAACATTGAGAAGGCAGATCGGCCTGAACTACTCGATTCCCAAAGCATCCATTTTCTTAGGAAGCAATGTTATTGTTCCAAAATTTAAGTGAAATAACTGAAGCCGTCCAGAGAAAAGATCGTGGAACATTGGAAGTAAATCCCCCTTAATAATGTGCCAACATCTTTTGTAAAACTCTACCGGGAATCCATCAGGCCCGGGAGCCTTATTGTTTTTCATCTGCACAATAGCATCAAACACCTCCTTCTTTGAGAATGGGGCAACCAGAATATCATTATCTTTAGCAGTTAGTTGAGGCACATCCTCAATCCTGGACTCATCGAGGGATACACAACTATCCTCCGGAGGTCCAAATAACTGCTTATAATACTCGGTGATGTAAAGTTTCAGGTTGTCCTACCCTACAATCGTTTCTTCATCTTGCTCAAGCTGAAATATTCTCTTCTTTTTGTGCTTGCCATTAGCAATCAAGTGAAAGAATTGAGTGTTTGCGTCCCCCTGGACCACTCTACGAACCTTAGCCCGCAGTGCCCACTTCAATTCTTCTTTGTGGAGAAGTTCTTTCAACCTCATCTCCGCATCCAGATTAATCTGGAACTCAACAGGTTGCAAAATCATGGATTCAGCTTTTATATCTAGGGACTGAATCAGAGAAAGGAGCCTGTCCTTTTCAATCTTATAAATCCCACTAAGGTGTTTAGCCCATCCCCATAGGAAACTTCTCAAATGCCTAATCTTATTCCGCCAACGCTCGACAGAAGTCGTACCTCCTGTATCTTTAGCCCATTCCTTGGCAATCAGATCCAAGAAACCTTCTCGTTCAAACCATGCAAGTTCGAAAGAAAAGGTGTTTTTGTTTCCCACGTGGTTTGGGTCACCTGAGTCCACGAATAAAGGTGTGTGATCCGAGATTCCGCGCGAGAGAGCCTGAACCGTTACGAGAGGGAACTTCTGTTCCCACTCGACGCTCGCGAGGACTCGATCCAACTTCTCATATGTCGGGTTTGGCAAAGCGTTGGCCCAGGTAAATTTTCTACCAGAAAACTCTATCTCTCTCAGATCCAAGCTTTCAATAACGGTGTTAAACATAAACGACCATCTGCCATCAAAATTATCGTTATTCTTTTCCTCTCTCCTCCTAATGATGTTGAAGTCACCCCCAACCAAAATTGGGAGCTTCTCGGATCCGCAAATTCGAACCAAGTCCACCAAAAACTATGGTTTTAGCTCGGGTTGTGCGGCACCATAAACCGCCACTAAAGCCCAGTTAAACCCATCAGCTTTGGATCTGACCCGAAATTTTACCGTGAAGTCACCCATCACTACACTTCGGACTTCCAATGAATCACATCTCACTCCAAGCAAGATCCCACCCGATCTTCCTCGCAGAGGAAGGCAATGCCAATCAAAATCGACACCCCCCGATATAGTGTTGAGAAACTGTGGCACAAAATTATCCCTACCAGTTTCTGAGAGAGCAATGAAACCTAGTCGATGCTCAAGAGTCGCCTCAGCAAGAAACCTTCTTTTAGCCAAGTCCTTCAGACCTCTGCTATTCCAAAAGATTCCTTTCATATGTCATCATGAATTTTTTGGCCGTCCAAATCCTAGCACTCCTACGAACCGCGGAAGCGGGATAAACCTTCTGCTTCCACTTACGCTTGGGTTTACTATGGTCCTCCATCCGGTCCTCATAACCGGGCTCGGTGGGTCTAGTCACTGCATCCTCTAGAATAACATCCTCCTCCTTGGATTCAATAGTGGATGGTGCAAGATCCACACAAAAATTATCGAGCACTCTTACCCCCAACGCATCAATCTCAGCATCATTCATAGGTCTTACTGCTGCTAGGTTTCGAATTGTTTCTAAAGCGCGTTCCGCTTCCAAATCAAGGAGATCATTAACCGGGTTGGAAATTTCACTATTAGTACTCCCTAGCAAAACTCCTAATTGGTTGGCATTATTTATAATCTCATCTTTAGAAAAATGCAATATAGAATGAGATATGTTGACGGACACACTAGTAGTGACCTCAATGTCACGAAGCTTGGCCGCCCTCATAGCGCATCTCTGCTGCATGTCATCAACCTCTGGGTGGTCTTGGAGACAAGAACTCATCCGTCTCCCCGCAGAGACCGGGTCGGGGATCCCACCAAACGCAATGACCTCATCCCGAGTAGTGCCTCGCGCTGAAAAATCAGCCGAAGAACCCGGAGGAGGCGGCGGAGGGCTCCCAAGGCCCATAGACGGAAAACCGGGGGAGGGAGGCGCGGGCGCCGCCTGCCTGAACACTCCACCCGCCCCAACCCTCAGGCCTGAGGGCGACGCCGTCCTGACAGCTGAAGGAGAAGGAAGGGTCGAGGCCACCTGCCCCAGACCCCCACCCAGCACCTGTGACGCCCCCAATTCAATCGTACACTAATCATGCATGCAATGTGTACGATCAAGATCAAGGACTCACGGGAAGATATCACAACACAACTCTAAAACATAAATAAGTCATACAAGCATCATAATACAAGCCAGGGGCCTCGAGGGCTCGAATACAAGTGCTCGATCATAGACGAGTCAGCGGAAGCAACAATATCTGAGTACAGACATAAGTTAAACAAGTTGCCATAAGATGGCTAGCACAAACTGGGATACAGATCGAAAGAAGCGTAGGCCTCCTGCCTGGGATCCTCCTAACTACTCTTGGTCGTCGTCAGCGGCCTGCACGTAGTAGGCACCTCCAGTGTAGTGGTCGTCGTCGACGGTGGCGTCTGGCTCCTGGACTCCAGCATCTGGTTGCGACAACCAGAAAGAAAGGAAAGGGGAAAAAGGGGGGAGAAAGCAACCGTGAGTACTCATCCAAAGTACTCGCAAGCAAGGAGCTACACTACATATGCATGGGTATATGTGTAAAGGGCCATATCAGTGGACTGAACTGCAGAATGCCAGAATAAGAGGGGGATAGCTAGTCTTATCGAAGACTACGCTTCTGGTCACCTCCGTCTTGCAACGGGTAGAAGAGGGTAGGTTGAAGTCCTCCAAGTAGCATCTCCAAGTAGCATCTCCAGTAGCATCGCATAGCATAATCCTACCCGGCGATCCCCTCCTCATATCCCTGAGGGAGAGCGACCACCGGTTGTATCTGGCACTTGGAAGGGTGTGTTTTATTAAGTATCCGGTTCTAGTTGTCATAAGGTCAAGGTACAACTCCAAGTCATCCTGTTACCGAAGATCACGGCTATTCGAATAGATTAACTTCCCTGCAGGGGTGCACCAACTTACCCAGCACGCTTGATCCCATTTGGCCGGACACACTTTCCTGGGTCATGCCCGGTCACGGAAGATCAACACGTCGCAGCCCCACCTAGGCTCAACAGAGAGGCCAGCACGCCGGTCTAAACCTAAGCGCGCAGGGGTCTGGGCCCATCGCCCTGAGCACACCTGCACGTTGCGTACGCGGCCGGTGAGCAGACCTAGCAACCTCCATTACAAAGGAAGTTGCGTTACCGCAGTCCAACCCGGCTCGCGCCGCTCAGTCGCTGACATCACAAAGTGCTTCGGCTGATACCACGACGTCGGGATACCCATAACTACTCCCGCGTAGATGGTTAGTGCGTATAGGCTCATAGCCAACTCAGATCAAATACCAAGATCTCGTTAAGCGTGTTAAATACCCGTGAACGCCGAACAGGGCCAGGCCCACCTGTCTCCTAGGTGGTCTCAACCTGCCCTGTCGCTCCGCCACAAAGATCCACACAGAGGGCCATCGGGACAAAGGTCCTTTCAGCCCCCAATCCGTGAATCACTCGCGGGTACTCTTCGAGCTGACCCGACTTTAGTCACCATCTGTATAGTACGTAAGTATGTATAATATATACCCGTGATCACCTCCCGAGTGATCACGGCCCTATAGTATAGCAAGGCAGACTGACAAGAATGTAGGGCCAAAGGTGATAAACTAGCATCCTATACTAAGCATTTAGGATTGCGGGTAAGGTATCAATGACTGTAGCAGCAATGACAGGCTATGCATCAGAATAGGATTAACGGAAAGCAGTAACATGCTACACTACTCTAATGCAAGCAGTATAGAGTAGAATAGGCGATATCTGGTGATCAAGGGGAGGGGGCTTGCCTGGTTGCTCTGGCAAGAAGGAGGGGTCGTCAACTCCGTAGTCGAACTGGGCAGCAGCAGCGTCGGTCTCATAGTCTACCGGAGAGAAAAGGGGGGGAAGAAACAATGAATACCATGTAAACAGATGCATATCGATGCATGACAAGACAAGTAACGATGCTAGGCGGGCCCTAACGTGGTATGAGGTGATGCCGGTTAAGGGGGGAAACATCCGGGAAAATATCCCCGGTGTTTCGTGTTTTCGGGCAGAGGAGCCGGAGGGGGAAAGTTGCGGGTTCGATAGGTTAGGGGTGTGCGGCGGACGAACGGACTGCGTATCCGGATTCGTCCCGTCGTTCTGAGCAACTTTCATGTTGAAAATATTTTAATCCGAGTTACGGATTAAAAGATATGATTTTCTAAAGATTTTATTAATTTCTGGAATTTAATTAATTATTTAATTAATTCGAAAAATGGATTTATGACGTCAGCATGATGTCATGCTGACGTCAGCAGTCAACAGAGTTGACTTGGTCAACCTGACATGTGGGTCCAGTGGGACCCACCTGTCATTCTCTGTTTAGGTTAATTACAGATTAGTTAATTTAATTACTATTTAATTAACCTAACTAGTTAATTAAATTAATTAAACCGGATTAATTAACTTAATTAATTCATTAGATAATTAATTAATTAATAATTAATTTTATTAAATCATTTTTTATTTTTTATTTTTATTTTTAATTCCTTTTTTTTATAAAACGCTATGGGCATGGGGCCCATCTGTCATAGGCCCCAGGGGCCTTAGCGGGCGCCGGGTACTGGGTGCAGGCGCCACCCGAATGGGCGCTGGCGCTGGGCGCACCCAAGCGGTCGCTGGGCGACGGGCACCAGCCCGCCCGGCAAGGCACATCGGGGCGAGGCCATGGCCGGCTGCGGGCGCGGGAGCAGCACGGAAGGGGGCTGCGGGCGAGGCCAGGGCGAGTGGGAGCGCGGTCGGAGCCGAGGCCAGGGGCTCCAGCGTGGGCACGCGCGGGGGGGTGATG
>NC_041392.1:143902707-143909683 GCF_002162155.2 Triticum dicoccoides
GGTTGGGCCTGCGCCCGAATGGGCCGGCCAACGAGGCCAGTAGGCCGTGGGAGGGGGTTCCCTTTTTTTGTTAGTTTCTTTCTTTTATTTATTTTCCTTTTCTGTTTTTATTTATTTTAAAATACTTAGGCAGTTTATAAAATTGTGTCTATTACACCATATTGACTTATGTAAAATATGGCATCTCCCGAACACTTTTGTTTTAAATTTTGAAAAACTTTTATTGTTTGCTTTGATTTTGAAATTTGAATTCGAACGGGATTGAATCATCGCGAGGTTTACAACAGTAAGAGTGGTGATGAGGCATCATTAGCAGAGGTTACTGTAGCTTGATTATCCGGGCGTCACAATTCTCCTCCACTACAAGAAATCTCGTCCCGAGATTTAGGAGGGGAGTAAGGGGGAAGAATAGGTTACGAAATTCTAACAATTCTTCTCGGTCTTGGTTGCTCTTCTCGAAGTGGTCGATCCATAGCGCTGCTGTCTTCATTCCTATGCATCAATGCATCATGATGAGGTTGTCGTCCTTTCTTCAGGAACTCCATCGTACTTACGATAATGATAAGGGGTAACTACTGAAGAACGGACCTTCAAGGTCAACTACCTAGCAGATAACTGAGAGAATGTGGTAGAAGTAACTCTCGAATAGATACTTAAGAAATTATCGAGAGTAAAGTAAGAAGGTACCATGAGAAGTTTCAAACGGGTAGGCAATCGTTCGATGTCTGAAACAACACGCGAAAGGGGTCCAAAGCAACGAGATTGAATATTGCATCTGTTTCCAGAATAGATCACTAGGAAGGTGGCTCGCGAATTACACACGAAGCCAAGCGTGAGTATTGACTTTGGGAAAGGGGGTACAGGAGGGTCAGGTTTCGATCCTGTGGAACTGTGGGTTATGGGCCCATCATATGGGTTAAAAGTAGGAAAGGCAATCACGTCTTGCACAATCATGTAAGCAAGGCATGTTAGAGGATAGCCTGACAATTATGTCGGCAACAATGTCGGTACCAAGGGCGAGGGACGAAGAGAACCATCTTCCTGCTCGTTGAACGAGGCGGACCAATAGGCAAAGTTCTCGTCCATCGGTGGTTACCGGAATGTCATCACCAAAATAACAGGGTCTTTCTGACAGCATTGTACACCGAGGTGTTTACAAAAGTAGGAGAATATTACTGCTTAGATCTCATAGATCACAAGAAAGGTTAAACCAAACAATGGAAAGGAAGATATGATTATCGGATTTAACCAGATCAATGGAAAGGAAAAATGTGTTTAAACACATTTTCCAGGGGTATATCCTTCCCAAGGACAAGCAGATGATATCCATGACATGATAGTAGGTAGAAAACCATTTTAGGTAAGGGGAGAAAAATTTCATGACATTACCCATACAACGGTGTTTGGATATTTGATAAAGAGAATTTAGCATTGTGCTTCAAATGTTCTTGGTGATGAACGGAGTACCACAGACATGCCTCAGGTAGCAATGGTATGGTGTTTCAATCAAGGGCCCGACTTCGGATACACCAATGATCCATCAGGAGTAACTTATAAAATAAGTCCTACCACTTCCTCCAGGAGGAATGGTTATCCTTGCAAAAGAAATCATAATGATAGGTCCTCCAGCCAGGGGGGGGGTGCTAGGCATGACATCATGTTACCGGGTCATCAAAGGACAAACAACATAACTCCTGGAAAGTTGTCCCAACCATCATATCTGACCGAGATTCAGATCCAATTGGTGTCATGATGCCTCAGACTCAGGATGTCCGAGAAGAAAAGGCGTAACACAAATCGTTGAAATGGCATTGCAAGATTCTCGGGAAATGAACTATGGGAGCGGGTTCCTGAAACAATAGTTCATCATTAAACCAAGGAGAGGTGAGGAGGTGGCTAATTGACTCAGCGACAATTCATTGAGATTTTCAAAAGATGGATTTCCACAATAATGTGAACAAGAAGATGACATTTGTCAGATCAAATGGTATAATGATGTATGCTCGAGGAAAACACACACAATTAAACATTGGTTGAAAGGTGCACCCGAAATATGGGTTGGGTTGCACGACCAATGTCAGAATGGTGATTCAATAGTCAATAGCCTAAGAATGAACTTTCGACCATTAACTTCAAAAAAATAGGGTTGTTAGAAGGAAAGAATCCAAACAAGACCATTCACTTGTTGGAATTAACATGGGGACCAAGAAAGAATGGTGATGGTGAGAAGTATTTCTATGTCAAGAATTCTCAAGAGGTGGAACAAATCTCAGAACATTCTTGACATAAAGGATGGTAATACTCCAAGGTAAAGGAGAACAATTGCTGGATAGCAAGGAACTCAAGGTATAACACCAAACATGAACAAGCTTGTGTTGGTGGGAGGGCAATAAAGTGGTCGACGATAATACAATTCATCGAGGGCAAGGATGGTATTCCTCATCATGAATTCAATTGATATCCTGGATGAGCTCAGAATGTTGATGATCACGACACCTTTGTTGCAAGAGTTCATGAAGATGTAATCGATCGGTAACGACATCAAGTCAAGTAATGATGAAGTGAAAGGTTATTGGAACCAAGGGTACGACACAAACTCGAAACCAAGCTTGTTGTTCAAGGCGAAATGATATGACGATGAGGATCGACGTAAGATTAGTTCATCGTCGAAAATTGGTGCTCCGAGAATAAGGACCAGGTAGCACAGTTAGAATCGTCACGACTATGATATAGCCAAACAGGCTAGGAATGTCGTGATCGGGTACAAACTCGTACTTATAGAAGCTTACTGAAGAGTTGTTGAACCGAAGAGCGGACTCGGTTCAGTTATCGGTGTCTTTGAGTGTTCAATAACTCAGAGCCCGCGAAAAATTGGAATCAGTGGGAAGGTAGCACTTGATGAAGAACTCATAAAAAGTTATGCAGTTCCATGATAATCTCGGGATACCAGGGGGGTAATACTCGACACAAGATCAAAGTAAAGGTTGGACTGGTGTATTGATCCATAGAAGACAATTGTTTTAACTTGTCCGAGAAATGAGATCAAAGAAGAACAATTATGGTAGGAACCACGGTTGCAAAAGGCCAGATCCTAGTTATAAGATGAACTTATACCAAAGGAATACTTTATTTAAGAGAAGCTTTAATGATAAGATCTACATCGTGTCCATGGGCATGAACACAAGTTCAAGGTCGACTCCCACTTCTCCAATGCATAACCTTTCATTCACTTCTCACGTTCGATGAAGTTGTAGTGTTGAAATTTTATCTGGTGAAGCACCAGAAGAGTATGACTCGTGAAAACTTTCGGGTTCACACGGTTTAGAGAAGGCATATGTTCAACCCATAGGGGCTTCTTAGAAACATATACCACAAGTTTCAAGAGTAAATAACACAAGCCCGAAAGCAGAGCATGGTTGGCCAAGCAGAGGATACAACTTAACAAAGTCATTATGTATCAGGGGAAGAACTCACAAGGTGATCAAATGTGAAGGACACTGTCGGATAACAATCCAACAAAGGACTTTATGGTCCACAAAGGATCTGATACGAGTATCGGTACTCAACTAGAGGAAGAAGAATGCAAGGAGATCATATTATAGAAACAACTGACTAACTCAATTGTCAAATGCAAAGGAATTATGATTTCCAAATCAAGGGATCAAAAGCAATGCTCTGATTAGGGATGGATAAGTTGAATAGCCTTAGGGTACAATCAACGACAATTGGATTGGTCGAGAACCAATTCCAGTTAAAAGAATGGAAGCTCAGCCGGAAAGGTAATCTATAAGGATCAATGATGATTGCGTGTATTCGCAATATATTGAGTCAACAGACTCAAAATGATAATGACAAGGAATGTCAATAAGATTTCTATACTTATGGGATTAATCATAATGAAAGCAAACAAGAAATTCCAGAGCAATAGGTTGCTGAGGATTTTCGGAATATCGGGTGGTATTTCGAAGACTTTTGTGTAACACATGATCAACTGGGGGATGAGCGGATACTCGATAAGTGCGAGAATTTATTTGAAGGGAGTATTCATGTGGCAAAGAACTGCTAGGCAGTAGGCACAAAGTATTCTCGGAACAATAGAGAAAACTTCGGGGTATCTTGTAATAACAAGATCAATGGGGGATGATCATATGAATGGCAAGTGTAAGTAGTTATCCATACAGATTTATCAGTGGTCAGGAATAGCAAAAGTGATGGGCACAAAGTCTCGAGAGAACATCAGGGAGTATCTTCGGAATCTTCTGATGTAGCAGGCGATCCTCTGCAGTAAGGGGCTCTCCGGGTGGATGCGATCACGAGATCCTAATCTTAGAGTTAGCAAATTCATTTAACCCGAATAGTAGAGAGATCAGAGTCCCAGAGTATAGGTCGAGGAGTAAAAGATCCTACTACCACCCAATGGCGACGTGGGCCCATGGGCCGCACAGCCATGTCAGTAAAAGTTTTGTAAAGTCTAGACTCGACTTCGGCCAAGGAGTTGGAAGGGGGATTCCTACAGGCAGTCGGCTCTGATACCAACTTGTGACGCCCCCAATTCAATCGTACACTAATCATGCACGCAATGTGTACGATCAAGATCAAGGACTCACGGGAAGATATCACAACACAACTCTAAAACATAAATAAGTCATACAAGCATCATAATACAAGCCAGGGGCCTCGAGGGCTCGAATACAAGTGCTCGATCATAGACAAGTCAGCGGAAGCAACAATATCTGAGTACAGACATAAGTTAAACAAGTTGCCATAAGATGACTAGCACAAACTGGGATACAGATCGAAAGAAGCGTAGGCCTCCTGCCTGGGATCCTCCTAACTACTCTTGGTCGTCGTCAGCGGCCTGCACGTAGTAGGCACCTCCAGTGTAGTGGTCGTCGTCGACGGTGGCGTCTGGCTCCTGGACTCCAGCATCTGGTTGCGACAACCAGAAAGAAAGGAAAGGGGAAAAAGGGGGGAGAAAGCAACCGTGAGTACTCATCCAAAGTACTCGCAAGCAAGGAGCTACACTACATATGCATGGGTATATGTGTAAAGGGCCATATCAGTGGACTGAACTGCAGAATGCCAAAATAAGAGGGGGATAGCTAGTCTTATCGAAGACTACGCTTCTGGTCACCTCCGTCTTGCAACGGGTAGAAGAGGGTAGGTTGAAGTCCTCCAAGTAGCATCTCCAAGTAGCATCTCCAGTAGCATCGCATAGCATAATCCTACCCGGCGATCCCCTCCTCATATCCCTGAGGGAGAGCGACCACCGGTTGTATCTGGCACTTGGAAGGGTGTGTTTTATTAAGTATCCGGTTCTAGTTGTCATAAGGTCAAGGTACAACTCCAAGTCATCCTGTTACCGAAGATCACGGCTATTCTAATAGATTAACTTCCCTGTAGGGGTGCACCAACTTACCCAGCACGCTTGATCCCATTTGGCCGGACACACTTTCCTGGGTCATGCCCGGTCACGGAAGATCAACACGTCGCAGCCCCACCTAGGCTCAACGGAGAGGCCAGCACGCCGGTCTAAACCTAAGCGCGCAGGGGTCTGGGCCCATCGCCCTGAGCACACCTGCACGTTGCGTACGCGGCCGGTGAGCATACCTAGCAACCTCCATTACAAAGGAAGTTGCGTTAACGCAGTCCAACCCGGCGCGCGCCGCTCAGTCGCTGACGTCACAAAGTGCTTCGGCTGATACCACGACGTCGGGATACCCATAACTACTCCCGCGTAGATGGTTAGTGCGTATAGGCTCGTAGCCAACTCAGATCAAATACCAAGATCTCGTTAAGCGTGTTAAATATCCGCGAACGCCGAACAGGGCCAGGCCCACCTGTCTCCTAGGTGGTCTCAACCTGCCCTGTCGCTCCGCCACAAAGATCCACACAGAGGGCCGTCGGGACAAAGGTCCTTTCAGCCCCCAATCCGTGAATCACTCGCGGGTACTCTTCGAGCTGACCCGACTTTAGTCACCATCTGTATAGTACGTAAGTATGTATAATATATACCCGTGATCACCTCCCGAGTGATCACGGCCCTATAGTATAGCAAGGCAGACTGACAAGAATGTAGGGCCAATGGTGATAAACTAGCATCCTATACTAAGCATTTAGGATTGTGGGTAAGGTATCAATGACTGTAGCAGCAATGACAGGCTATGCATCAGAATAGGATTAACGGAAAGCAGTAACATGCTACACTACTCTAATGCAAGCAGTATAGAGTAGAATAGGCGATATCTGGTGATCAAGGGGAGGGGGCTTGCCTGGTTGCTCTGGCAAGGAGGGGTCGTCAACTCCGTAGTCGAACTGGGCAGCAGCAGCGTCGGTCTCGTAGTCTACCGGAGAGAAAAGGGGGGGGAAGAAACAATGAATACCATGTAAACAGATGCATATCGATGCATGACAAGACAAGTAACGATGCTAGGCGGGCCCTAACGTGGTATGAGGTGATGCCGGTTAAGGGGGGAAACATCCGGGAAAATATCCCCGGTGTTTCGTGTTTTCGGGCAGAGGAGCCGGAGGGGGAAAGTTGCGGGTTCGATAGGTTAGGGGTGTGCGGCGGACGAACGGACTGCGTATCCGGATTCGTCCCGTCGTTCTGAGCAACTCTCATGTTGAAAATATTTTAATCCGAGTTACGGATTAAAAGATATGATTTTCTAAAGATTTTATTAATTTCTGGAATTTAATTAATTATTTAATTAATTCGAAAAATGGATTTATGACGTCAGCATGATGTCATGCTGACGTCAGCAGTCAACAGAGTTGACTTGGTCAACCTGACATGTGGGTCCAGTGGGACCCACCTGTCATTCTCTGTTTAGGTTAATTACAGATTAGTTAATTTAATTACTATTTAATTAACCTAACTAGTTAATTAAATTAATTAAACCGGATTAATTAACTTAATTAATTCATTAGATAATTAATTAATTAATAATTAATTTTATTAAATCATTTTTTATTT